>NW_019214111.1:100642-269322 GCF_002532875.2 Varroa jacobsoni
CACTGTTTATCTAAAGTCTAACTGGTCTGATCACCGTTGGTTGGTTGGTTGGTTGGTTGGTTCGATATGAATTTTAGACGACGGTTCGGTGGAAACCAAAGTTTTGGGACTTCTGAATAATATTGCGGAAGTGGCAGCGCTTCGTGGCGACCTCATGAAGGACGAGTTCCTCTTCGTGCTCAGACAACTTCTTCATTCGCAGCATATCGATGTGTCGTACTTCGCCGCCGGGATTGTAGCTCATCTGGCCAGCGACGGAGAGCAGGCATGGCGATTCAACACCTGCTCTTACCTTGATATGGTTCATGAACTGGTACGCATCAAGCAGACGGATTATAGATGATTTGTATCAACATTGCATAATCAGCTGTTGCCAGTTGGATAGACTACGGATTACATGTTTTCTGCTCTACAACGTATCATTGTGACAATAGTTACCCGTCGTAGGCATCACTTTTATTGCCCATACACATATGTA
Organism: Varroa jacobsoni; assembly: GCF_002532875.2. NCBI lineage: Eukaryota > Metazoa > Arthropoda > Arachnida > Mesostigmata > Varroidae > Varroa > Varroa jacobsoni. The sequence continues at coordinate 101,121 of NW_019214111.1, forward strand.
TGATAGATCTTGTATTTACTTTAGTTAACGTAATTATATAAAAACTATAGAATAAACGTAAATGTTAAATTAAGCTAAGGAGACGAAAAGAGTTCAGGCTGACTTCGATGAGATATTACTATAACAGAGAGAGTAGAAAAATGAAAACGTCCGTTTTTAGGTAGATCATATGAATCATTTGTTTTAAAAAAATAGTTTATTTCTGATATTAGAACTAAAACTGCTTACAGACTTCAATTTTTTTCATACATTTATCTACAGAATTTTTGTTAAGCGTTGCTACTATCCAAATCATCTAAGCATAACATTATCTAATGTGTTCTATAAACAGTATTTCATGTCTAATCATGTTTTGTACATTGTATTTTGATAACGGTATATATGGGCAGTGTTTTCTGACAATTTAACATTCTGTGAACGGACATAAAATATAGACCCAGAAGCTGTAAAATGACCTTTCGCCCCATCCTTAGTGTATATCTATATAATATATTCGCACATACTAGGCTAGTTGTATGCATATAGTCGAAACATTAATCAGGCAAGTCAACGAATATCGTTTGTTAATACATTTAATTTTCCCTTTTATGTTCAGGGCGAAGCAGTGCTTAGCTGGAAAAGTCCTGAAACGGAAATGGTTGCCTACCGATCGTTCAACCCATTTTTCCCCCTACTCGAAGCACACATTTCACCTCAAGTCCAACTCTGGGCCGTTTGGGCAATTCATCACGTCTGTTCTAAAAACCGTAAGATGCCCCTCTGATTTGTCTAATTTTTGGTAACTGCTTGTAGACTTACCCAATAAGTACCAAACTACATAGATGGTAATAGATTGACTGTACTTACAAGCGCGATTTTGTATTAGAAATACTCGTTAAGGATATGCGGAATATTTTTAGGCATAATCATGATGATAATGTGTTGTCACTGTCCTTCAATATCTTATGTGGTTATCGTGCTTTATAGTGCTGGCATGTATTTGTTAATATTTATTCTGTCTTTTGTTTACTTCTAATTGTAGCGAAACGTTATTGTGCAATGTTAATCGAGGAACAAGGAATCGGTCTTCTGGAGAGGCTCCTTCTGAGCTCGCAAGACGGCACCGTGCGTGGCATATGCTCACAGATCCTCGCCATCGTCGAGCAGGATGCCGCAGCCAATTGTCACGATAAGCAGCAACAGCAACAGCAGCAGGTGATCGTCTAGAGAGCAGACGACTTAGCAGACGACAAGTACGCTAGGCGCTAATCAACTACTACTACTACAACGTCAACTATAATAACGGCGGAACGATAATAACCGCGATATCACGTCAACATGCACGACATATACCGAGAATGGCTGTATAGAACTTCGTTACTGAGCCCCAGTGGATCTAATTAAACGTTACGCGTCTACTATAACTTTAGCCCGCCCTTACTGCCGCTTCGACCGTATTGGTTGCCATGGTACCATCAGATTGTCAGAACGTTGGCAGGGGTCATTTAGGTGTCTTTGACAGATTGGCGACAAGAGACATGTGTTTATGTAGATAGCGAGTATGAATGCGGGTAATAACTTCCGACAATTTCCCGTCCTTAGCAGTCGCTCAGTGAAGTGTGATCCGCCTGTTGGGTCTGGACGAGGCCGACTCGAGAAGTTAGGATTTGGCTTAGGGGGAAACGCACACATTTATTAGACTACCAAATACACCAAAACTATCCTAACAATCAAATAACACCTTAAATGGGCCTCAAACGCAGCCCACAATTGGGAACCATAGTTGCCCAATATTACTTTAATGTGTGCACGGGATTTTGACGTCTTCTTTATCGTCCGGGTGGGCTTCTGGCTAGAAGGACACCATCTGTACCCGAAGGATCCATATAGCATATAGTCATTACGGGACTCGAGGATTACTTTATTTTAAAGTGGAAAAGCAATACATCATCCAGATATACGATGAGTGTTTCTTAAAATCTGTACGACGAGGCTCATACCATTTTGTACACATTAGTATCAGTGTCTTGCGACGAAGCGTCTTGATGGTTGGCCTTCTGAACGCGTCCTTGTCCTACTCCGTCATGGCAACGTAGTAGTAAATATGGAAGAAGAATATGGAAGAGAAGGCAGCCCTTAGGGTTAGTCGTACATTGGGCTGGTAACTGATGATCATAAGTGACCAACTTCTGCTACCCATCTGTGTAGGGTCAAGATCTTGTTTCTACTAAGTAACGACGACGAGATTAACCACGAACCGTCGCGATGGAGCTCCACTATTTTATTATAGATAGAATCGAACAACAACAAACAAAGTCGATGATGGTATAGGTGGCACAAGTCGGGCAAACTGTCGCCCACTGGTGCTTTCAATCAGGGACAACACCTAGGTTGTCTGCTGGGCTTGGCGTGCTGAAATGCTGACTCTGTTTGACGTCGCGATAGCGTAGTAATGCAATCAAGGTCGGAAGAACTCAACTCAGTTGACAACAACATGTGCTGAAAACCCTAGACACATGGTGAGAGATCCCAAGACGTAGAGGAAGGAACTTCATTAAAGGAACAACGGACAGCGTTCAGATCACAGAGAAAAAGATTTCGGACAAGATTTGCCATATTGATACCTAATATATGCCTAATATAGTAACAGGGATTCTGTGCACGGGGAAGCCAGTAATAACAAACGTAGTTTCATCGTACGTACCACCAAACGCCGATTAGACTCTCACATTCAGTCTTATATTTCGGTCCCTATGTTACAATAACGTCTGCAGACACTAACAAAGACAACAACAAATAAACAAGCAGCAATAACCAGCAAACAGCAACAACAACCTCTGTGAATGTAACTTGGACCTGTTAGTCGACTATTAATAGAATTGGAAACTCGCCTGTGTATAGTGTAAGAAAAAGTGACAGTAAAAAGCTGAGTCTATGCGTATGCGTGTGTGTACTAGAAGACTCTCCGTGTGAATTCCCACAGTATATCTATATATGGTTGCAACAACGATTCTATCCGGAAAGATACGCCGGACGACAAAAGAAGGACGTTATGTACAACGTAGTAGACTATCCACGCACCACAGAAGATAGCAAAAATGTCAGTCTTTCCTCACACTGAAGTGTGCAGGTAACGCATTATATTGGAGTTTGTTGACTCTCGAATGAAGGGGAGCTCTCCACAGACGTAAAAATAATCGAGAAAAACGACTGAATGTAATTTTGTTCGAACAGTGCCCGAATGTCTCGAGTACGAGGCAATTATTATGTCTATTGATTGTCGCAATATATTAATGACAATAATTACGTAATGTATAGAGATAACCCATATATATATATATATGGGTTATCGCGAAATATTATGAGAAGCATAGTCAATAATATTACACGTTTGCGAACTCGGAAGAAAACGCCGTGGGGTATGTAAAATGGATGTTATTGTATGTTAAATGTTGTCTTCGAAGTAGAATTGTAGCAGCAGAGCTTACTAAACAGGTCGGACGCAAACAGCCAATATCCCCAGTATCGATTGACACACATTTATATACAAATAGGCGTGTGCATGTGTTCGGGGAGACTGGCGCCCACTCTCTGACATAAGCGAAAAGTTCGCGCTCGAATGAGTGCAATAAAAGTTGCTTCAGTGAATCTAAATGAATCCGAAATTTAGAAAACCGGTTGTATGGTGATAGAGACTTGTGATATTCTTTGTCCAATATAGAAATCTAGCGAACATAGCAGACGACTGACTAGGTCAATAATATCCTTATTGGCCGAAATCATAAATACTATATATACACATTAGCACTATTTATTATACCATTTTATTGAAATTGTGTAATTGAGCTGTGGTAACACTAGTAGTTAGTTAGTTAGTTATTATTATGATAATTATTGTCATTCAATTATTCAGTTGCTAATCAGCTGGATAGAAGCATAATAAACGGATACGACTTTAAATGATACGAACCAATGCTGCGTCGCCGACAATTAAGCCATAAATTCATTTTTACTGCTAATTATTGAGCCCTTATACTGTGTCGACTAACTTTTGAATAACATAGATGATATTATCGCAATATGATATTTGTTAGTAGTTAATATGATTATAATTGCTATAGCAAAAAAAAACACACACACACACATTTCTTTTTATGATTATAGTCATCATCATCAGATTATTATTTTTATTACTGTTGAGCGAATTGACTAGTTCGGACGCAAGGGAACTTCGCCTCAGCGCCCACGAAGTTTTTTTCGCAAAAACGACCCGTAATGGCATTGATAGGGGTACGTCAAATAAGACCCGAGCCCCCCCTGTTTTGGCGGACGCGTATATATTTTGTTTCAAAGCATCCATTCATCCATTAATGATGTGTTGATCTTTGCTGTATGGTGAGCCTTAATTGCTAGAAGCAGATTATTATTACCACTTTGCTATTATAACTATCGTCATAACTATTACGATGATGACATGTGATTATGATGAAATGTTGATATTAGGAAGTGCATGTTGTTGACGACCTGATAACAATGACAATGAATACACTATTGATAATAATTATGATTGTAATAACAACCGAAGCGAAGATACTTTTACTTGAGTGTGCGTGTGGTAAACATGATATATATATCGTGTGCCTGTTTCATTATGTAAATGTGTCGTGTGTATTTGGCGCACATGTGGTGCGGCGGATGCAATTGTGAAAGCGACAAGCTTGATACACGGGTAAAAATGGAAGAAGAGATATATATCAATCTACACTCAGATATATATATATATATATATTGCTAAGTGTTCAGTTGGCTAGAGAAAATCAGAAACAGGGGAGCAAGCTTGAGTGCTAGCCCGATACCCGCACAATGCAGCAGGAAAAACAACTCATAGCAGTAAAATTTGTCTGATTATAACGGACGCACAGACACGATCACGCAGAGTCGTAGTATTCAGGTCTATGACTAATTACAAAAATATTTTCATTAAACTATAATAAAAATGGTACGAACTCACGCTTCTCAAGCACGCCCAATGTAGCATTATTGACGGCGCAGCGAAAAATGGTGGCTCGGTTGAAACAAGCCACTTCGTAACGTTGATAAATCAAATGCTGTGTTTGTGTGTGTATATATTGTTGTAAGTTTAGGAAAAAGAAACTAGCAAGATCACTATGACGACCGCGCATATATGTAGAGGAGCAGGGTGAACGCAGCGAAATGTTGATGGATTTAGTATAATATCGACTCGTTAAAGGGAAGATGTCAGGTTATCATGTTGCTTAAATCAGTAACGTAGTACAGAATATCAGTTAAGTGAAACAACAGCGAGAGCATTAGATAGCAACAAAAACAACGCCAATAATACAAAAAAAAAAATATAGAACAAACCAGTAAACATAACAGGCCATACTTCTCAAAGAATCGTCTCCTTATACACGTTCTCAATCGAGTGGGTCATAGTTTGACGCGGAGACGAAAATCGAATCGGATAACTGCTTTGAGCTCAAGTGATTTAACTTGTGACATCCTGACTGACTCGTTGCTTTGTCCTTTATTCACCTGAAGCAATTGATTATCGTTCGTTCATGCAGGCAGATATATAAACACCTCAGACACGCTCTCACGTTTTCAGAAAAAGAAACGCTGTTCTAGTCGTCGGCGTGCCGCAAGCCTCATGGTCGCGTATGGATATCTATATAAACAGACCACGACAACAGCAGCACGCCACCTGTTGTTGGAACACACCTGTTAATCACTGATGTAGAGTACTCGTTGTCGGCTTATGTTATATAAATATTATTTAATTATTTTTACGATTAATTACACGTTTAGTTTTTTATCGTTGTTGGTTGCAGTGACTAGTACGCCGTTGTGATGCGTCTTTGTACTCACTGCGACAGTTCGGAGGCGAACTTAGAAAGCGTTATGATACTCGTCTCGAATAGAGTTTTGTAAATAGATCTTAACAACAGCTATTCATGGAGACCCCCCAAAAAACTGAAAAAGACTTGAATCCGTTTGTGAGAACGCCAATAGGTAATTCGATTTGTCGGGTCTAATGGACAATTTTTACTGGAATTCAGGTAATACTAATTAATTGATAATCAACAGAGCCGCGTCTTGCGTAACAAACGTTTTTTAATATACGAGTATATAAATGAGGCAGAAATATCATGAGAGATAGTAACAGCTTTCGGTTAAGATTAAATCTTGGGTGTGTCTCCATCGAAAAATCGAGTCGGTGGTCGGCAAAGGAACGATAATGCCAGGTAAAAACTACCAAAGTGATCATATCTCTACCGTTGAATTATGTCCTCCATTTACAATTACAAGTTGACCAATACTGCCAGTATCATAACTGTTGTCAACTATTACGTGTATCAGTTCTGCATCAATATAGGTTACTACTGGGTAATTGATGGCTGTCGACAAAAAGAATAGAGCATTGTTCTTTGCAATACTGCCGTTCGGTTAGTGAGTCCGGACGAAGCTGGGGGTGGTAGCGGCCCTCACGTCAATGGGCATCATTCGGGTGAATTAGAAAAATGAGTGATAGTTGGACTAACTAACTAACAGGAGAACAGTTTCAGCGAAGAGACGAGCTTAGCTTAGCCCACAATGCTCAAACTCGCTCTAGTGCCCTGTTGGCTCTTACAATGAGTGTGCTACGTTCTGGTAAAACTGTACAAATATCATAGTTGCTTACCGAACCAAAACAGGATTGTTGTTAATATTAATGAGTCACTTGTACTTAATGGCAACATTCAAGCAAACGGCTATTTGTATAGTTGGCAGCACTCATCAATCAATTAATAATCACATTGGCTATAATTAGTATTGCAATAGCTGCAATTCCGCTGCCGGAGTCAGTTGGTCCTAGCGTTTGCGTTAACAACGATTTTGTTCTATGCGATTATACGTCTGTGTGAGAATAGTTCCTAAACGATGCGACCGCACTGATTTTAACTGCTCATTTACTGTAGTTAGAGAACGGCGGAACGTGACGACGCATCGATCAATAGTTCTTTTCCCGCGTATTTTTCTTTTCCCCCCAACTACCATCACAATTTCGCCCGTAACGTTATGTACGTAACGTTGACGTCTGCCACTCTGGAACAACTATAGACAATCGCAAACGAACTCGAACAGCAGGAGACACTTGGCCTGGACACACGCGTAAGTTCGGCGCCGTCTTCAAATAGATGTCTACTGGAGTGATTCTGCGTTCCGGCTATTCGTAACTAATGGAAATTAGGTTAGTTCCACTCTGGCAAAAGGACGACGGCTTGAAGGCTCGAGGTTTGTTTGAAGTTCTTCGATGAGCCCCATCTTCCTCTTCGGCCACTATGGATGACGGCCATATGTTACCATCGCCGAATGGCATCTCTTTCTTTGAGAAATCGCTACCTAGCTATCTTCTTCTACCGGTAGTTGCTGTTAGCAAAGATCAAACGTTCTGCTTAACTAAAATTATTAGACGGAAAAAAAAGTGAAAGGCGTGATGACGCCTGAAAAGGAAACGACATTTTCAATTAATGCATGTCCTCCTGCGACACAAAACCTAGATGTGATAAGTGAAAATGTGTAGGCGTGTATTTTCGTATGATATGCTTATATAGAAATGGAAGAATAGCCAGAATTTCCTTTGTCCCATTTCTTGTCCTCGTCGGACTTGCTTAGTGATTGATCGAAGAACCACTGATTGATCGCTGATATTCATGATCACAGAAGGCAGGTCGACCTGTGGGTCTATCGGTCACTAGGCATTTTTGACAACGAAATCTATTCAGTTGTCTATTATTTGTTCGTTGTGATTAATGATCGATCTGGTGGTGGTTGTCACGGAACAACAAACAGCGTCTCATCGTCAAACGTCGCTGGCCCAATTGGAGGCTCTGGCCGAACCGGGTGACAACCCAATACGATGGCCATGTATGTTATAAATCAACAATAATTATTATTGACGTCACACTACTATACTGCTGCAGTTATAACTAAGAGTATACTTGTAGTACAGTTGAAGCTACAAATAAATGATTGATTAGTTTTTTTTCTTATAATGTAACGATTACGATGAAAAGTTGAATATTAAGAATAATTGGCGTGGTTTGTTAACAAAGAGAGACTTTATGATTGAAACCACCTTGATGTAATGGCACAAGTGATCATGACAACAGCTGAATTTACACAAAAAAAAAATATCAGCTATAGTAGATCAACACGACTTAATCGAAGCAGACTGTCAATAGATTGACCTTGCTGTTGGCAAACATTTTGCTGTGCTTACAGAGTTAGTTGGAACGTTCCTGAGGGCTCTGCGATACACACACACACACACACACACACATACGTAGAAGGGCAGAAACTACCATAGGCCTGTTCAAAGTCAATCCATCAGTAGAGTCTGGCCATTTTGAAAAAACTTACACATAAATGACATATGTCCATAGTTAGCTCCGCTACACAAAAGCGAATAGCAACAACGACAGCGAGACAAACTATTCAGCTATTATTTGGAAAACTGGTGATATTGCTGTGAAGCTTATTACGATTATTATTATTATAGTCAATCCTTATGGATGGGGAAGCGTGAAGTGGACCTGCCCAGGCCATTCGTGGTGGTTAAGGTCGAAATTGAAAACTACCAATGGTTAACTGCCTAGTTATCTAGAAGCTGGTCATAGTTAGGATATAAATAATGGCTGTTTCGTTTGGGTCGGATGGGCCATTATTGCAATTAATTACACAAGAGCATAAGCGTCAGCGCGGGCAAGCAAGCAAGCAAGCAAGCGCTGTTTGCAACAGCAGCTACGGGGGTTTCCATGGGCTGGTGGAAATTCAGCTGCGGCGGAAAGCATCAACATAAATGGAGAACGCACCAAAAATAGAATCGCTCTTCTTGCTTCACCAAGGAAAGAAAAAATCTCTCGCTCTAATCTAGCTGCTACCCTCCGAACCGTTGCACTGCACTACGAGAAAGCCACCCTAATACTTGTAAATTTGAACATATATTGCGTATTGAAAAATATTAATGAAACCATAACAACTAAGAATGATGATGATGATGAATAAACCTTACCCACGGATAGGTTGCAGGAGATGTGTTTTGTTTGTTTCCTTTAATAAGAGAAAATCGAGTAGCCGTTTTGCTAGTGGGCAGTGTGTGCGTATTACCAAAAATAGCTAAAGAAACCCCTTTATGTTCTGCAAAGTTTTCGTCTACCTATCGCCTAAATATGCAGTCAGGCCACCTTTAAGGTCCTATAGTTATGGTGTAATAGGCCTGTGCGGCTGCTTTTCCTTCTCTAAGGATTTATGGAAACTGGAGCGCCCCGACGGCTACTCACTAACCACCCTATGATTGCGTATTAGCTAAAAGTGATCGTACGTCGGGCATTAGCCTTTATTATAGCTAGAAACTCTGAAGAGAGCAAACGCCGATTTGAATTACCATTAATTTTTCGCTGGCAGAACATGGCATTCGCCCATGCATAGTATATTGACAATTTTTGGTGATCGCATGGCACGTCTATAGATCAAGGGTAACAAAATAGATTAAATGATAAGGTAATATAGAATATAAAATATAAAAAAGAGATTTTTATGATGCCTCTACGTGAAAGGAGAGGATTAATACGTATTTGAAACTTGTGTTAGCACTAAATGTTAATTTTATCGTATTGTCTAAATGTTGTCATGGGCGTGGATTACAATTTGCGGGAAGTTCTTTATATAAGTAAGTGAAATAACAAATCATTAAGTTTTTTCAAATAATTTTTTAATTAAAAGATTTCAGGGATAGTGTCGTTTAAAATAACGTTTAATTGTGCAAAGTACGGCTGCGCGTTCCGCACTGGTATTTTTAGTTACACTAGACTAACTATGCTTAATTATTATTCGTTATCGTTTTATGTAAAACAACCTCATAAAATAAAACTACATTTGTAAAGTAATTGCTCTTTTATCTTTAATATTAATTCTCTATCTTTCCAAAACTACCTGAGAGAAACACCATATGTTGTTGCTTAGTCCATTCATAAAAAAAGTTCTAAAATTTATAATACATTTTCGTACAGTTTAACTGCACAGGAGTAAGTAGATTGTCTGTTATTAGTAAGAAACATAGCTCGAACGGTCAATTTAGCTCCTTTCCAGTTGCTCAGGAAATATAAACTCACCTTTATATATATATATATATATATATAGATATAACACATCCTTTTCCAGTAAACAAGCAATAATCTATGCTAAATAAAAAGTGTGCATACTTAGTTCTGTTCATTTGTTCATTTTTCACCTAACTCAAGACCTAACTTCTCAGTTAATTATAGAATGTTTCTTAAACTATTGAAAACGTGCAAAGATTTTAAAAACTGAACAATCCGTGGCGTTGAAACATGTTCAGCCCCCCGTAAAATTGCATAATTTTCTTAAGGTTTCGCTTGGTGTAGTAATAATAGCGAACTTCGCAGGAACTCTATTCAGTATTATAGAATTGTATGACTTCCTTAACGTCCTGTTTATTCTTGACCATCGCGAGTTCTGCCATGCTCCTGCAGTCAGTCGAATTGGTTCACTACAGAGTACTGCTAGTAGTAGATAATCCGATTGCACTAAAAAACTTTTCAGTATTCAAGAACAACCGAGATTTTATTATATTAGCAAATTAAAACCGTTCGTATATGTTACAGAGAACTCTATATTAATAACTATCTAATAATAATAATAGGTTTCTCCGTCTTTTAACGTACAATTTTTCAAAAGTGTGCGATAGATGTCCTTTGGGCTTCTCTTTTACTTAGAAGTGTTCAACTCTCAGCAGGAAGCCGGGTGTCTGTATCGCAGAGGGACTCCATGTCCAGATAATGGTTGTTTTTAAAATGCAGTTTCGAGCTTGAATAAAATGCTTAATTTTTCCTCGTAGAATTTACCAGTAAGGATTTTTTTGCGACCGGTTTTTAGTATCTAGATTAGATCCTGAATCAGATCCAGTTGCACTGTATAACTGAGTACATGATCCTTTAAGATTTGATGTTATTAGTTTTTATTTGATATGTTTAGGAAGCCCATTAATTAAGTCTTTCACGACACAACACCGATATCTATATTGAAAACAGTATATGTAGTATGATCACATAGCATTAATTCACGGGAGAACATTACGGACCACGCGGCACGCCCTATTAAACAAATTCGTCTTAGGGGATATTTGCGGCATCGGCTTTTGCTATCTAGACAAACCCGATCAGACCACTCTCGTCCTTCGGCACAATATCGGCTGATCGATCATCTCAAGTATTTCTGAGCGACCAACTGGTCCATTTAGTTCCTGCGAACGCGTTAGAAGAAACCTCACGTTTCGCCTTCTCAAGCCGCTTCTAACATCTGTGTCTGCGAAATTAATGGTTTTTTGAGACCGAAGTCGAGCTCGGACGAGTCCCTCGCCAACAGTAAGCTGTGAACAGATTGCGCGTTGCGCGGGAGAAGTGTAAGCGACGATTGCTATTCTAGTTCTATGCTTCAGTATTGTAATTTAGTTAGTGACTGGTGCTTTAATTTAGCTCCCTTTAATTTTGATCAATGATTTTACTGGTGCTATCATTTGACACAAGATCTAAGCAAATACCCATGGGTACAGCCAGACATTTTCTGGCTGTGGGTGGGAAAACACTGGCCTGATAGTGCCACTTGGATGCTTACTTTGCCAATACGCTATTCCCATTCCAACTCAGTTTTTCCCCTTAGGCAACGTTAACTAATCTTTTAGGCGCTATCATTTGACACAGTTAGTATATTCAATAGGCTACGGTATCGGTAGTTGTTTTTCTAGGTCAGACAGCCTTACATCAAAAATCAATATGCAATAATTTGATGCCTTGAACGCGCGGAAACTACTCGCCGAAACAAAAAGTCTCGGCAAACTATAGAGATTTGCTAGGTTTATCAAGCCATGTGCGCGTATACATAAGTTTTTTTTCTACTCCTTTCCTATGAGTACTCCATAATGTTCGGATCGACCCGATGGTAAACTGGGTGTTTTAGCGCGAAAAGATCCGGAAAGCGATATCCGAGAACGTAACAAAACTTATGAAGGCATTTAGGGGGGAAAAAATGTTTACAAGGCTCAGATAAGTCTATCTAATAAAGTATTTGTGGAATAAAGAAGCGGGCTCCTTTAAAGTCGCAATAATATTCACACAAGTAGAATCAGGAGAAGAGGAACGTGTGAATCCAGCAAATACTGCTGAACTTAGAAAGAGCTGACCAAAAACTCTTATGCTATCAGTGGTAAACACTCAGACTTGAGGCTCGATGTCTGTAAAGACGACTTCACCATTTAAAAAAATTTATAAACAATGAAGGCACTTCTCGTGGACACAAGACGCTCTGCGATGTAAGATATCTTGCAGCTGTGATTGTGCGTTGTTACACTCAGTCTACGAATGTAACGCATCTAAGATCGACTTATTAGTAGAGATTTTAGAAAAATTAGATTAGCTCTATTTTGTATCCGTCATATAGAAGAACTATTAGTTTGACACTTTCTTGATTATATGAAGCAATTTACAAAAACTTCGCTTTATACCCAATACGGCTTTGGCCCCTAATTTTAAGTTGTTCCCGCTGGAAGAATCCTTGCTGGGTACAATACATGTGAGTTACCGTTTTCAGGGTAGTCACCTCCATCACGCAACCGTTCATAAAACTCGTGCACCTAGCTTTACCCCATAGCCTACTTGTCAAAAGTTTCCCGCACGTTTTTTCGTACTCGTATTTTTTTCAAGAAACCGAAACAGCGCGAAGTGTCCTTATGGACTTCGCAGTGCCTGCCAAGCTGGCAAAAATCGGACATTTTATCGATAGTTCAACAGACACAATATTGACATCACCATAAAGGAAAAACTTGCTATTTTCAATACTGCCCGAGTGAATTTCGATCCTGTTGCATGGAAGCCCTTTAGTGGATCTGTTCTCTAGAAAGGATGGAACTTGAATTGCAGTTAAAGCTACTACAACACATTATTTTTGTGAGCGATGAAGAACAACAATCTCATAAATTTCGCAAAAAATCACTTTTTAATCGTACATTCCTGCAATGGGCCTCTTTGTTTCCGTCTCTTATGGAAGCAGTAAACCTGATGTAAAAATACCGCTACTCTCAACTCAAAGAACAACGTCATATTGAGAAAAATGCCTTTATTTGAAGTCATACGCGGCAAACACTGTTTTGGGTCGAAGACATGTGTGTACGTAAAATGTATGATTTCATAGTTATTAGATATTAATGTTTATTATCATGTTTTTCAGCAAGTCAACTAAACAGATAAAATCCGAAGGAACGCAAATACATCGGTTGTCGGTTCCAGGATGACGCACGCTACGCTACGCCATTAAGCACGGCTTTTAAACATCCTTTGAGACCGCTAAACCACTTTCAAAAAATCAATAAATATTGCGCAACTCCTAGGCCTCTTACAAATCAAACACGGTTGAGGCCATTCACGGGCTAATTAAAGTTAGTTGTCATCCTATCTTTGCTTTTTGCATTCATTTAAATTCACCTCCTCCTAATATCATTTGTGTCACCTTAGTTCACTGATCCTGCTCAAACATCGTCCGCATAACTTGCCCTATATTTAGCTCTGAATCGTTTAGAGTGCCTTCATAATCCGCCTTTGCCGTGTGACTCTCGGATGCCCCCTTACTTGCTGAACTGACCTTCGCAGCTGCATCCACTTCCAAGGACGTCGTTGGCGATAACGAACAATCAATCGAACACTCTTCTTCTTTATCCAAGCACCGACTACCTCCAGGGGTGGATAAAACTTGTTGTTGTTTAAATGCAGTATTTTGAAGTGATTTTCGACGCAAGACGACGTTTAGTTCATTAGGGGCTGCCGTTAGAGCCGTCTCCGTTTTAGCTGCTTTCTGATTATTACTAGCGTCACCGGACCGTCGGATGATTTTGATTACTTTCCGCACCATCTTGGGCCGACAATCATCTGCATTAAAAACTACACCTTCGCGGTTCTCTGTTGGCGTTTCGATATAGAGCGCAGTCGCGTTTTTAAGTGCTGAGCGAGGTACATGCAGCTTCAGTGGCCTTGCGCCTCCACCTATCACAGATGACGCCGGTATGAAGATCTTCTTTGTAGCCGTTGACGCCGATAAAGACATAGACGACGCAGAGCTTGTCACGGATTCCGTCGACGGCTGTATGAGAATCTTCGACCTTTGACGCATCGAGGACGTGGATGCTGGGATATAGATCTTCTCTGAGGCACACGCTGATGCCAGAGCAAATCCGGAACATGATTCTGAAGCAACCGAGGTAGGCGTGGATGCGCTCGATGTTCCTGGCCAGACATTCCTTGCATTAGCTACGTTCCACTGGACATTTTTCTCAGTTTTAGCAGTTTGATGGATATAAGGTTCAGATGAAATTGATGGTGTCGATGGCTTGGGCGTGGCGATGCTCCAGGAGATCGTTTTTTTCTTGAGGGTCGGAGCTGCTGTTATGGCAAAGCTGTTCTTGGGTACTGTCATAGTACTTGACCTCGTTCGATGTGCAATTCTAACTTCGGACCTCTTCTGGCCGTCCAAGGGCCATACTGCAGTTTTACTATGTTGTTTTTCTTCGAAACGCTTCTCATTATTAGAGGCTGCTGAGACTTTTCCAGTGAATGGTGCCCGTGATAATGGTTCTGGCGGATTTTTCTCCACCGTTTTACCTACAGGAGCTCCTATCATATAAGTATTTGTTGTTGGCGCTGTGATCTTCTGAACGTCGCTGTGGACGTTGCTGTCGAATCGAGAAATTTTATTAGGTGGCGCAGCCAAGGCATTATCATCTTCACTGGTTATCACTTTAATTTTTACCTTCACATTTGAATGGGGATCATGATTTAACTCTTCTGTCTCAGTAACCTCCGTTTTTATCTCCGCCTTGGGAGAAAGAACCATATCGGTTTCAACTATATCTTTTCCAAGTCCATCGCATTCGTTTTTGTCGCGAGAATGACGAGCTGACCCATTTTGAGCCGCTTCGCTGCCGCTTACTCCAACAACAGAGGCCGTAACCGTGGGTCCCAGCTTAACTGATGCGGTGATATCAATTTCGTCGCGAACTTTTGGGTTGAAGTTGGCACTAACTACTTCTGCACGTACGGTGGGCCCTACTTGGCGCTGTACCGATGAAACGAGTGGCGTTCTTCTATACGTGACGTGCCGAATGAGACCGCCGGTAGATATCCGAGATCCTCCTGCTAACAAGTATTTTCGAGCCCGGCCCCTACAAGGAAAATTATCGTATATTTAATACGAAACTTTTCTATGCCATTACTGCTATTTTACACTATATCATTATTAGCAGTATTCTAATCAAATGGCAAGGACAAGAGCAACTAGCCAATGAAAGGTTGTTATGTTATAGCTACGTACTAAACAGAGCGTAACAAGCCCGAATAATAATTATAATGATAGAAATAGTAGTGAATGTTTATGTGTGCAATATATACACTTAATATAATTATCGTTTAGTATGAAACGTAACAGACACTAATTTTACACCTAGGGATGGCGCTATTTTATAACACTGCGACATTTCGTGACACTTTTTTGCATTTGAGATTGCACTTGCACTTTTTTGTTCAGTCGAAATTTTTCACTCCGGCTTTTAGCGGGTGAAAAATTCCGGAACGGAAACTTTAAACTCAAGAAGTAGTCTCATGTAAGGTTCCCTACGAAGGTTAGTAACAAGAAGTTAGGGACTGTGGTAGAAGTTGACCTATCTCAAGTTTGGTGTGTATAGGGGCACCATACTTGCTCACAGCGGCTAAAAAATAAAGGAAACAGATCATACAGATGGGTGCCATGTGATTTGAACGAGGGTCATAAAAAGAGACACAGACGCTTGCTCCTTTTTGCCCTACATGTTACATCCTCGCTATATGTCTATCACTATATTTTGCCGGCTTTCTCCAAGCAGGCAGTTTACTTCGCCGGAAATGCACGATGGCGATACTAGTGGAGGGCTAGGTGGATACTGGATATCTATATTCTTCTAAGCAGCGTAACGGACGAGAAAGAAGAGGGACCATCGTTTGCTTACGGTTCCGCCCCGTTTTGGTAAAGCCAAAGCAATTAGATAAGCAATTACAGAAAGAAAAATTTAGCAATACATAGTTTGCTGAGGCTCTTGTTACCGCACGCCTTTTTCAGGCCGATTCGTCTTCTTGCCCCCGCACTTTCAGCCCGTCAGCTGCATGGTGAAAATAGCAGAAGAATAGAAGTGGTGCTGCCAGTCCCTGGAAGTGAAAGCTGGTCATACGGTGAGGCGCGATATAGTCGATATATATGGTTTTGAACCAGCAGGTTCAAAGGGTTCAGCAGGTTAAGAAGAAGGAATTATTTTTTCCTATATATATATATATGGCTGCTTTTCGTCTCCGTCAATATGTTACGGGTGCTGCTGCTACCTGATTTCTATATAGTTCGCCATTGTTCCTCACTCAGTTGTTTCAGGTTGCTCACTGCCAGATTCCACCCATTCGAAGACGACGTCCTTTCTGCAAACTCATCCCACTGGCTCGTAGCATCAGGTAGGTTTTGTTCACTTGCGAAGCGAACTCAGTGATCTGCGCTACCGTTGTCAGAGCTACAGTCTCGGTTATCCTATCATCAGATTTGTTACAATAGTTGCCGCGCAGACGCATTTTAGCTCTGATACAGTTCTAAGTGCGGAGTGAGTGTAACACACCCCAGTATCCCAGATTTCTACAACAGTAAGATAAGCTACTACTCAAATGGCAGAATGGTGCATATTTCGATTAAAGGTGAAAGAAGTAACAGAGTCCGAAAATTTACTAAATCCCGTTTAATACTGAACCATCTATTATTGTCATATTAAGTGCTTAGTAATAAGATTTAACGTTTAGGCTTAGAACTTTATATTAATTTTTTAACAAAAACTATCACTGCAGAAATTTTATTAATTGGCCCTATTGGAACCAGAGATTCGACTCAGCCGTAAGAACCACTCGCTCGGAAAACATACGTAAATAAATCGGATTTAAATCTCTAATGAAGGTCAATTAATTGGCTTTTAGCCTTACGTATCCTGTACCACCTTTTCGGCAGATGCGTGTAAAAGCTTCGCCGCATCACGTAACGTGGCTGATCTCGCAGTGACAGGATCGTTGCCATCGCTTGGCTGGATGCCTTACGGCTTTGACGAATGTGGCTGCTGTTCTTATCACATTCATCCTTGAGCGTGATATCCGCTACAGTGGCCGGCCTCGCAGCCTAACCAGAAAGTAAATCAATCGAAAGATGAAATAATACATATGTAGTACAATAAAACCTGAATGCTTTAGAGTCGATTGTTTATTTCGTTTCTCTGGCTAAACGGCAAATTCTATATAACTTATCTAGAATAATTGTCAGCTAAACATGTGCACGGTAAGGTTTGCAGGCAAAAAAAACACATTTTACTGGTTCTGAAAGTATCTCGAATAAGTACCAAGCAACTTGAGCATTACTTTCCAGACCCTAAATTCTTGGAAATTTTATAATCCAACGAGGCACCTGCTCCTAAAAAACAGTTGCAACAACAATAAATCCATTAAGTGAAATATGAAAGATCTTAGAAAACAATGTTCCAGTGTCTTCGAAATGTTATACACTTCCTACCTGGTAGACTTCCGTTTCTAAGCCACCATTCATTTTTGATGCTGTTTTGGTGGTGTTTAGTGCGTCTGTTTCTTCTTGGACTACTCTTTTTTCATCTTTTCGCTCCTGTTCAACGCGATTGAGTTGTTCTGAGACATTCGCAAGGACGGTGCGTGCCTCGTCTTCGACACTTTCTCTCACAGGTTCTGAGGATCGTAAAACTTCAATTGCACTTCGGATGTGGTCTTCGAGTCGATCTAACTCGACATGGTGACGGCCCTAAAGAAACGAAATGAAACAGATGACAAAGTAGGACTTTTTATATTGTAAAACAATGGCAAAAATGGTGATCTGATGAGGCAGTCAGTTTGCGCGCAAACAAAAGGCAACATTGGACGAACACACTTGATAGCGTCCAGACGCATTCATAACTAGGTTGTAATAGCACTAACACAAGCAAAAAAAGATTACAAGTTACATTTTGCTTTATTGCGCTAAACAAAAGTTACGCATTTAAATATGCGGACTGAATATTAACCTTAATTAAATGGGCTAACTGGTCGACCAATAAAATTATCTCTTTTAGCTTTTCTTCGTAGTTTAGCCGAGCGAGAACCCAAAGCGCTTCGTCGTAGCCGAGGTTATCGGAAGGGCCTTCCTCGATAAGGCCCGGATCTTCTTTCGGAGCTCCAAGTCTTTGCGCAACGGCGTGAATATGTCGACACATGCGCAGCTCACTTAGAAATTGTTCACACGTACAACCATATCTGCAGTAGAAGCGAGGTGTGAGATAAAGACATACGGCATTAGCAAAAGGTACATTACACGAGCAGCGTACGGTCACCAGTTACCTTGATATTAAGCTCCAATTAGTGTTTTTACAACAATACATCGGTCCCAAACGGGAATAAAGACACAAACTTCTCTTCTTGAATTTTATTCGATCCATGAAAAGGGATTTGTTAATGTGATTTGCAGATATCTGGCGGCCCCGTGAAAACGAATACCGCTTATTGCTATTATTTTCGTTATAATTAATTACAAATAAGGAATTTCGATAATCTTCATCGCCAATATAAAGTGCTGAAGCGCTATTTATTTTTCTTGAAAGGGTCACTTCGAAAGAAAATGCGCTCACCTGTGAACACACACCTCACAGTGAGTACAGCGGTATTCGCAGTAAGTATGTGCCGATCTTCTGGGAAATACAACGGCGATTGTTCGGCCCTCTAGATTGGAGAAAATATATCGCGGGCCAGGTAACTCTTGCCAGGTACCATTATACGGCTAAATATTCAAATAAAATCGGTATACAGTTTTTTTATACCCAGAAACACCACCAAATTATCTCTTACATAACGAGCCGAACGATTGGTTATTAGAGCACTTACAAGGTAAAGTTTATAATGCAAGGCAGGGGAACCGCATTGCAAAAAATCTGTGCAGTCACAATGTAAAGCATAATTTGATTATGGAAAAAGTATATGAATATATATCGAGTGCATATTGAAGTATGTACCGCATTCGAAATCCTAAACAGTCCTGTAGGACTGTTAGGACTTCTGTAGAAGTGAAGGCAACACGTAAAAGTATTGAATAAAATTCTTAATGTAATGGTTCTTCCCTAGTGCAGCGTATTCGAAAGCTACAAGCAAAAGCAGATGAGGATTTTTTTTATAAAAGTGGCTCAAACAGCATTTGAATTTGATTAAAATTTTGACAAACTATCACATCGTCTGTCTAAAGTTTCCATAGACTTTCCTGCTCCCTTTTTGTTGTAATACAGTCTATAGTGTATTTACCGAAAAGAAAAGAATTAAATCTTATCCTCATTAGACATCACATGCTCGACTAGCTCTCAATAACGTAATGTGACTTTAAAGATATTCTGCATCCACTCTCAATAAACCTACAATATTTTACAGAATACACAAAAAAATGAAAACAAGTGGTTATATTCTTACTTCATGGGCATCTGTGACAACTCTGGTCTCATTATTTGTCCCGTGCTCAAGAATGGCTCGTATTGTCTTCACCAACGTGAGGCGGCGGAATTGGACCCTTCCCATGGTGCCTATTAGCTAAAATATAAGCACATGACATACAACTATCATATATGCAGACGATAAAGCCCTAAGAACGTGACCATAACAGAATTTAACATCTAACTGTTTTCGTTTGGAGTGAGAATATATATACAAGATAAGAGCCTTTAAGTAAATAATGGTAGAAGCAGTCTAGTGTAAGCGCACGAGGCGTTTAATCCCACGCCTGTCTTAAGCTCAATTATTTATCTTGCGTTAAAATAAGTTATCTATTAGATATCTATAATATATTTCCCAACAAAATTAGCTGGTCATTATAAAAATTATAGGAGGACCCTTTAGCCCACGTTGGCCTCTTCGTAAAACTATACGTACCCCCTTTGGCTCGCTATTCGGTAGCCATGCGGGTAGCTTCAGTCTTTTCTTGGCATTTCGTAAGTCCTGATAGTTAAGTAGTTGGTCTCGTTGGATCTCACCTCCGAAGTAATCTTTACAGGCCTCAGCTGCCACTTGGCCGTAAGTCCAATTTTGATCCAGACACTGGCGGATAAAAAGATGTGTTGCTGCAGTACACCTATATGAGGAAAGCGATCACTTTCGATATGTCTTTAAATGGTATCACTACCATGTGCGCCTGTAGCGGTGCCCCTACATCCGCCAAATTGGCTGGGTTTGTTTTTATAGACCCAGTAATAAAACTGCTTTGAACTCCGCTTGTAAAAGGTGCCTTTAACACTCGTCGGTACGCCTATCAATTAATAGAGCTCGAAAAGTAAAGCTTAGGACAAAGCTAATATTTAATCTAAATTATACAAAGATGTACCGTGTCGATTTATTACAAACGAGAGAGCTAACTTTGAAAATCGACTTAGTAGGCTGCAGGCAGATTATTGATATGAACTAACCTGACATCAAGGACGTGTGGTGCGTGTCCAATGTGTGTCCGCCAAAATTTTACGAATACATGACCAGTATCGTTCAAATCAACAATCATTGAAGCCGGACACTCAAAGCCCAATAGACGGGAACGATTTACTGCTACCTTTAGAATTATATGCGAACAACATTAGAACACTAGACGATTTCGAGACATTTATGCGACGATAATTGTTTTACTTATACTTTTAACAGAAAAGATATATCCCAAAAGACAAATCTCAAAAATGCATATTCTAATAAGACATCATTGCGCTACTTCTTGCACAATCGATCTTTAACGCAGATTTTTATTCTTTAGTCGACTTCAGTTCACCCAAAAGAGAAATAGCTTATCCGTCTCTATTTATTTTTTTTACCTATCTATTTCACTTGTTTGGTTAACACCCACGCTTTGCAAGAGAACATCTCAACCATCGATGAAAAACCCGGAAGTGTGCATATGTAAATACATGTCGTATAAGCATACGTATTGTTATAGGAGTATTATAATAGGTATTTGCGTTGTTTTTTATTAGTTGGAAATTATACAGCGTACCTCTGGTCGACGCGTGCGTCCCGCTTTGCAGCAAACAAATGTTCCAGCAGGAAGCTTGCTTTTGTGACTCGCTAGACGTAGGAAGCATTTCGCCTCGCGCATGGCACGCTCCTTCCATTCCTCGTAATGCGATACTGAGCTAAATTCATGCCTATAGACAGCGAAATCAATAATGGTTGCCGTACCCGTTATTAGGAAACAAGGCCAGACCCGTACAAAGCGTATTAACGTTAGACATTTACTCAATTAAACAGAATAGGGTCAGACTCGTCTCTTCAACAGCTCCCTTTCAAATGACGATGTTTTCCTTGCCAATTCATTTGCGCCCCATCATGGCTTACTCGGTGCATTCCAGCCTGGTGTCGTGGTCCTCAACGATATGGGTAAGTAAGCGCTGGTGGCTGCCCTGATCCAGTCGACAAAGGGGACAGAGTTTTTCGCGCACTCTCGACGGACAGATCGCTCCTGCAAGGACCCCCTGTACGTGTGCGTGCCTTACATGCTTTTCCATATATGGCACTCGACGCGCCATGGTTCGTGCACAGCCTGGTACCGGACAACGCCAAACCTCTAAAATGACACCAATGATTCATGGCTTTAGCGACAATATTTGCACTGGTTTTATTTCACTCATCTGCTATTTTCATCAATTTAATGTGTCAATCAATTAAAGAGAAATACTTGTCACCTAGATGCATCGCTTGATAGAAAAATAGAAGAGAGAGAGAGAGAGAGAGAGAGAGAGGTTTTCGAAATTGGGATTTATGAAGTAAAGAGGTTGATGTAATATTGTATAACCAGTCGACAGGAACGGATACGTGTTATGATGGTTCTGTGGATGCTGGTCTTATTAGCAGTTTTACCGATCATAAATTGTACATCTGTAAGGGACGCTAAAACCAGTTTATTTCTTTCAGTAACCTCAAGCCATTATCTATAAAACATCCAGTAGCACAATCGAAATCGTTGTTCAGACAAGTTGCTACATTAGATGTTATATTAATGAAAGAATGAAGAAATATTTTGAAACGGCCACAATTTGCTGCGTCACTTACTCTTGCCATCAGGCGCCTCCAGCATCTCTGCCATTTGGCTAATTTCAAGGGCATTTGCTTCAGTGATGTCCACTTCACGAATTTCCCCTGACTCAGGATCCAGTCGAGGCATTTTGGTTGAGAAGCGTTCTAATTTTCGCTTTCGAAACGCTCGCATTACTTGATCTTCTGGGGTGACCGTTGCCATGATCTGTTCGAATGACGGTGCCGCCGGAAGAGCTACATGACCTATGGGGGGTGGTACATCACGCTCAGGGATATGATTGTGAATGTGCCGCCTTGAATTCAAGGATATCGTAATGGAAAGTGGAAATACGGAGGTTGAACTCGTGATAGAGTTTTGTCCTTGCTTTACTATGGAAAAGTTTTTGATTGTAATACACGGCTTGTAGATATTTACGCAGTAATCGATCAAGCATCACTTAATCTGACATAATATAGCATGTGTTAATTT
Source organism: Varroa jacobsoni (assembly GCF_002532875.2). NCBI lineage: Eukaryota > Metazoa > Arthropoda > Arachnida > Mesostigmata > Varroidae > Varroa > Varroa jacobsoni. The sequence goes on from NW_019214111.1 coordinate 123,795, forward strand.
CATGCGGTGAGGTTTTGGGCGGAGCATGCTATTTCACACCAATTGGTACGTTTCCGAAGAAAAGTGTCCCGGATAATTCAACTCTACTATCATTGCTATTATTTCCGCTGCTGGCGAGAAACGAAAGAAACACGAAATCGAGTAAAGCTCATCTTCATTGCAGCAACGGAAACTGATTCGAAATACATGTACAATTAACAATATTTTGACAATATAAACAGCGGTAATTATTGACACCAGTATTGTGTTATAGTCGGGCACTACGCGCGGAATTACAAATCTATTAAAAATCAAAAACCTATGTACACGTGTATATATATATATATATAAAGGATGTTCATGAGCACAAAATAAGCAATGGCTTATCATCCTATAAGTTTGCTAGAGAATTGATAGCGGAGTAATTAAACAATAGTACCAAAAATGACATGATAATAGTCATACCGGATCTAAATTACACAAACAAATTCATTCGGATAGATACGAGGGATCAATCTATATATTCGTACTCATCAAAGCTTGATCGGCCCGCTCGAGTAGATGAATCCGTGTTAGAGTGTAATTGTTTTGTCTTCTACATCAAAACGGTCAAATGACGTAGGTGCACGAAAGTATGTTCGAATGATTGCTTGCATTTTGTATTGTGCCACTGTGTCGTGACCAAAATCATTGCTGTCACCTACCTTCCCAGGAACTTCCCATCCTTATCGATTCGTACGAAGGCTTTACATGGGTTAAGCTTGCTACGGGCATGGACACATGAGAGCTTACGCTGTCCCCAACGATTGGCGGCATCTCGCTGACGCAAAATAAATGGTCCAACTGCCCGCCAGCCGCCCACCTAATACAGTAAATTTACAATACAACAGCTATTACGGAAGAACTCATCGAATTAATGAAGTGCGTATACTCACCGGCGGCACTTAATTAGCTGTATCAATGTTTAACAAAAAGAAAACTCTCACATAGTTCAATCAGAGCAACTAACGCGAGCGGAGAACAGTAGTTATGACAAATGAAAAACTGATCGATTACTTAACGAAGTATTACCAAGCACTCCGCCATGACAAGTCTTCGAGGGTCTTCGTTTTAAAATAACTGAATAGTGATAGTACTCCTATAAAAGTTCAATAATGGTGATTTATAAATTCAGTTTGTTAGCTGTTTGTTCATTGATCTATTATAGGATAAGGCGGGTAAAAGATTGAAAATATTACACTATTTTTCTTCTAATTCTTAGCACAATATCCAACGGGCGAAGCTTGTCTCAATAGACCCGTGGAGATAGTAATATTTACCTCGAAAGGTCCGTAGAGATCGCACCATATCGATCCGGTTGTTCCCATGAGCGGGGTCTGGATTTCGTAAAATATCGCAGCGTCTGATGTGGATACCATGTTGTCCTGTGTTTGATAGATGGCTGTCTGTTACAACAATAAATAACATGTCGAAATAGTGTAGGTAATTTATTCGTTCGAAGATATAGTTTCCAATGGTCACAATCAATAGAACGCATAATGCAACCATGCGCTGGATATGCTTTGCCTATTGTAGATGGGAATAATCTGGTATTATGCTAACACGGAATGGTAGAAATAATAGATCATTTCAATTACGGACCCGCATAAAGGATCAAGGAAGATAATTCTACAAACAATAAGGATAATAACAATAAGGATAATTACTCTTAATTATTATTTATATTTCTCGCAGTACACAACTTGTAATAACAAGTTGTACAACATATGGTAAGAAATACAGATGTAATAACATCTGTATTTCTTGTCATATTATTAATAATATAAAATTCTGCATAACATAAATGAAAACCGTTATTTACCCAATTATATTTTTTCGCTTTTTATTATCACCCTCTCTTCTCTAGCTGTGTGTTTCTTCTATCACACTGCCAACCCACAGCCCTGCACAATCCGTTAATTTTGCTAACCTATAACCTAGGCATGCATTCCAATACCTTGCAGTAGCCTTTGTAGTCGTTCATGCTATGCTACAAAAATCGCTAATCCCCATGTTTACGTACGTATGTTTACGTACACCAGCCTCAGCACTTGAGGAGTTTTCCAAAATTACAAGAAACGCTACTAAATTCCTGGCGTAGAAATTGACCTAAGCAGGAAAGCAATACAGGGTGCGCGAATGCTATTAGAATCAGATGAACAGTTGGCCCTCCGCGCACCAAGATGATGATCATCTGCTCCGGTCTTTTCGGCGGGGGTCTGTTGACTGACCGTATACCTGTTATGTTTAGCGACCTGATTCTCTTGACGTATTGCTTTGTTGAAGGGCAGCCGATATAATTGTTGCACGTGCAGGAAACAACTGCTGGAGAAAAACTGTCTGGTCCCGGTTGTCCCCTCTTTGGGTGACGTCGTAATGTCTGTCTAACGTTGTCTACGTCTTCTGTTACTTGTTCATGCCACAAGATTTGATGGCATCAAATAGAGCAAATAGTCAATGCACCGTAATTTAACGGCACTGTCTGTCCATTCCATCGTAGGCTGAACGTCACGTAAAGCAAAGTAATCTGCCCGCTCATAGCATGTCCTTGAGTACATGCGCATTGGAAACGCAAATCTCATTAAGTGGTATTACTACTACAACTAGAGTGCCCCTATCCGGTTCTGTTTCGAGTCACGCTATTAAGAAGGAGCGCAAGCGACACTCGCGGCGATTTTAGACATCACATCATTCCGTAAGCTGTGGGTTGGGAAACCTCCCTTTTGGATACAACAGACACATACATACAGACAGGTTGGCCGAGGGGACTCAGTCTAGCTGTTAACAACTGCGACTCGAAAGGTTTACCCAGTAGCTCGCTTTGACAACTGGGGGAAAAGCCATATCGGGGCCAACTCTCACAATAACAATAATATTGGGTTCGTAGCAGACGACATTAAGGGAGGGCGCCAAAGTTGTGTCCAAAAGTCTTAGTTAGACGTAACTTGTCCTAGTGGTGATGCAGTGGTAACGTATAAGTCTATTAAATTCAAACACACGTCTACAAACTTCATTTTATAGTGGGAGAGAGCCGTTTGGAGCAATACATGCAGTATCTGATTTACTATACGAAAAACATATAATTATAAACGACTATGGACAAACGAAAGTTTTCTTACGAATTAATTTCTAGAAATTTTGAGAAAATTTCTAGGAAACCTAATACTATATCTATGTAACTCTATAACTATGCCTATATAATGATTAAATAGACAGGATGGATACGACATTTTTCGACGATATTTGTGTACCCGATAAATCTACTCACAATGAATAAACGGAAGTGAAATCAACGACAGTTTAAAACGGCCGTTCTATCTCTGTCTTGATCACTTTCATGTATACTGTATTTTTTCTACCTTACTCGCAGGTATGCTTACACGAGCCGAGGTTAGGCGCGAGTATCTAGTGACCTTGCAAGTGTTCTCGCTCTCCACCAGCGTAAATGCTCTGACTTACTTCGGCTTACGCATAAATCCAAACAGTGTTAAAAATAACTATAATTAAAGTTTAATTAATAATACTACAAATGTACTTATTATAAATTGTTCTAGTATTTAATAAAATACATATATTTATTATTTTTTTTTACGAAAAATACTTGATAGGGTCGGCTTCCCTCTCAATTTATTAGCATCTTTTTCTAACATTTCAGAATCTGACTTTTTTGGTCTGGTGTTTGGAAGTATTTTCACAACATTTCCTGGAGGTGTACATATATCGCACCAATCATTCAAAAGAAAATCAAAAATTTATGCCACTTTACAGCCTGCAGTTCTGAACTCATCTTTAACATATTTCGGTCCTGTGCAACAGTATAGGCAGTGAAGGGCATTTTTCTCCTATCCTGACGACTATAGAACACATACCCCCGAGAGCGCCCCCGGTTTATTCACCTATATATGGGGTCTGAAATTATATATTGGACAGTCGGTGCTGGAGCGTGCCTGGGTATGGCTGACGTTTCTAAACTGTTAAAATGAGCTAATCATATATATAATTTTGTAAGCGATCTTAAGAGTGGAAATCATAACGTTTCTTTTTCTTAATGGCTATATCTAACTGACTACTTAATCGTGAACTCTTTCCGTCTGGATTTATCAAACCCAGACATGAATGGTGTTCACTTTTCAGAGTTCAAATGATGACGAACAAAGCCAGTTGACCAACTGATATTATCGTATTACTATCTGGGACAAAACAATAGCTTAAATTAAAATTTTAGTTCATTGTTCATAATATTTATTATTTAAACTTACGGCAATGTTATCCGGCGGTGCTGAAGCGCCCAGAGTGACTGACAGAAATGGTTGGCACGTTCCTATAACCTGTAATCGTAATACACGAAACATAAAAGCAACCGATGTCAAACAAAGAAAGATACTAAGTTTTTTTATAGGACAACTTCACATTCATAGAAGGCTCAATTCTATCGGGATTTTATAACAACTATTAGTACGATGACGTATCTTATACGTGAGCTCAGTAACAAAGAAAACATATATATACGAGAATGTGAGCTGATAAAGGATATGAAATAATGATGACAATAAAACTGCCTTTTTTTTAATGTGGGCAGTAGACAAAATGGTTTACTGCCAGAAAGACAAATTACCGATTTACTATTATTATGTTTTGCCTGATTTTCCTGTGTTATCCCCATGTAATGCCAGCTACAACAACATCAATCCAGCGCGTTAGAAGAAATTGACGTGGGTCAATCCGTCATCGAAGCTCTCACCTATAATACTGCACCACCGAATGTTACTCACTCCTAGGCAACCCTGTACACACCTGTGCAACAGCGTAGAAAAGAACTGCTTAGGATTGCAAAATCCTGAACCAATCAGCTCCTCCTGTGACTCTCGGTGAGAGAGAAAGTGTGATTTCTATGGTATAGCTATTTACCACTCATGGTGCCCTTGACTGCCGAAGTGTCTATCGAATTGTCTGTCTGTTTGCCATTCGACCTTCGTCGTTTCCAGCCGTACCTACAAGAGTGAAGAAAATTTCCTAAACAATTCAAGTTCTACGAAATGTTGTCCCTCTGTTTCGAGCCTAATCGTACCTCGTTTCATAAGGCGGTGTCGATTCTACGACTGTTCTATTAGCTGTAGCTTCTACAAAGAGTGGTGTTGATAAATCCGTCATTACCGGCTTATTAAAGATCGTTGCTTCCTTTCATTTCAGATTCTTCCTATTGGCTTTTTTCATTGCTTGTATTATTTTTTGCTGACCAACAAACTTATGCTGACTAACTCAAAGCCCTGCGGATAAACTTAGTTCCGGTGAGCTTCACAACGCCGCTACCTCACCAGCTGTGTCGAAGACAACAGCTGACGAGAAACAAGGAGTGAGAAATTCTAATGCTTTGTCTAATCTTTTATGTTTGGCGACGGCAATGAGCGAAACTTAGTGCGGTAAGACGGAAATAGTAGTCCGAGGAAAAACAGTTCGCCGAAAAACAGAAGCCGATTGTAATGGTGTTTGTCGGTACCTATTTTTTTGCACCGCATGGACTGTGTGAGAAGGATAGCTTTGCCTCGTTCACTCCTAAAGTTTGATTTTTGCAGTATTGCAATGAATCTATGATTAAAGTATGTAAGTGTATTAGATTTAGTAGACTCAAAGCTCTGATTAGAAGGCTAGCAGAGGTCGTCAATTCAAACCTTGTCATAGGCTATACGACAAGTGTGATTTAATAAAGAAAATACATTACGTTTAATATTCTATAGATAGCTGTAAGTTGCTGGTTTTCGTGCACGTGACACGCTTATAAGTGTACGTTTTCCTTTGGACGTTTTATTCAACTTTTGAAGTCCATGTGCGTGACTGCTATCGAAAATCGGTTTCGCTTCAAACGAGTATATCTACATGTACTATAAACTTGAGGTGTTTGGAAACCTTACGCTGTACCACTATCTGCTGTTTCCTCTCGAAGTAGGAAATGCAGAAAGATTCTCTACAAATAAAGATTTCGCAAAGTGTTACGTTAGTACCGTACGCTCGACATTTACCATAATTAAGTTTTAACAATCGTCACGGCCGTGTCGTTCTCACCCAAAAGGAGAAAAGGCAAAGAAGTCTCTGTAATCGAAGAGCGACGTGAAATTCTTTATTGCTTTATGATGACACGAAACGCGACCGAGACGCAGACGAGCTAGACACGGAACCTATCTTATCTAGTATTTTGGGGTCATTGCTAGGTATCTGGTTGTTTTAATGTATCAACAAAGACAACAACGCGCTAAGAGTGTGCGAGAGCTAGAAGTGCGAGAATCATTTGAATACCAGCATGTGATCCTCTGTGAGATCCAACAAACACTTTTGGCTGATGATTTTCATTTTCTGTCGAAAGCACCTATCCTACGATTTGTATTTAATAGCAATTAGCGCCAACTGAATCGAGGTCGCGATTCGCAATAGACATCGTTGCCGACTTGCCGAGTTGTCTGATAGTCAGCGTTGTATGTAGAATGTATCGCGATACGCATTAGTTTAATTGAGCGTAATCCTATCGCCTAGGAGTGGTAATTAGGATTTGTGGGATGAGTAGCACTCAAGGTAACGGCCGCAGCGAAGCGTAGCGGAAGTAAAACAAATTTTCAGCTCCGTCCGGATGCTGCCTACCAGTGGTAGATTGCCACCACCGCAGCTTAAATAACAAGGCCGATAAAGACGAATTTCAATCGCGCGTAATTTCCTTCTTCATCTAGTTGACAGTAGTCAAGGGTTAAATGCAACAGATTACGCGTAAGGCTGGCACAGGAGTTTGTTGTTGCTGATGCTGCTGGGGTCCATTTTGTACTTCTAACCAATTCGTTAACAAAGATTTTGTTTTTCGCTAACAGGCGGTCGGTTAGAAGGAAACGTTTTGCCGTTCTAAAAAATTATTAACGGGGCGTATCGCGGTCATAAGGAGTCGGTAAAATTTGCTATCGTTGCTATCCGTAGTGTACGTGCAGCCAACATCTTACCCATTTGCGATTTTTTTAAACGTTATTACTTGTTAGAGAGGTTACCTACGATTTTTGGTTGATATAGTAAACACTGCGTTATTGATTTCGTATAGTAACTTGCAGATACATCGTTCACAAAGTGATGAGTACGCTACCCGACTTAGTACATTAACATTTAATCCCCTTGAAAAATCGATTGGTGTTTGCGTCTACCGTATTGGAGTGTACTTCGCTCAGTTAGCGATCAGATTCAACTAATGGCTGAGGCTACTTGGGCTCTTAAACATTATCGGATCATTTCTACTGTGTGGATTTGTATTGGTATCGACGTACTGGTGGACGTTCTAGGAAAAAAACGTTCGAACGTCTCCACTGCTTAAGAACCTCAATTCGGAAATAGTTCGGACTTTATCGAGTTTTTGGCAACGTTTTATCATGTTCGCAAGTTCGCAAAAGCACGTACCTTGCTAAGTTTAACCTTGGCTAAAAACTTGTCAAAATAATCAATGCACCTGTAGAAGGTTATAGTAGCATTCTGACGACTGCGTTTCGTAATTCAGATATAGAGATTGTCGTAACTTCGGGTTAGAAAAAGCGTAAGTGCTTACAATTCTGGCAACAATTTGTCCATTTCGGACGTGATTGCACGGAGCCACAGTGTAGGGAGCACTAACGGCGATAACAATTTCAACAGTGTTCATTGAAGCGGACGCCCGAACTCGTCTAATTCGTGTTTAGCTCAAGATCGATTATTCCAAACAAGTTCAACAGATGCCCGATAGTAAACGCGCACCTGAGTAACAACGAGGATTGTAAATTGCGCATTCGAAGTCCACTAACGCCAGTACATTATGGGAGTTATGAAGTCGAATATATCAAACCGAAGTGACCGGAACGATTACACACGCCCCGTCAACCGGCGGATCTGTGTCGTCGACCTACTTTTGGGACGCAACTAGCTTTTCGAAACTTACTGAATCTCTGTCAATTATTCAAATCTGTACGCTACATTTCAGTTTGCTCTGTGTGAACTTTGGAGATGATGAAAAGTGTTTGGCCTTTTCACCTGGTACCAACCTAATTGTTATGGATTTTTTCGTCTCAACGGACATCTCACCTCTTTCTTTTTTGTAATTTATTCGTAATGTGCTGGAGCACAGTCTCGCGCGGCGGGGCGACCGCATCAAGCAAACACGCAATTTTGCCATAGTGCAATTTACTGCTGTTTAACTTACCACACAGTAACAAGAGAACGCGCTACCTCTCACTATGTTAATTTTGTTCCTATATTCCATTAACAACATCGTTGTAATTTTGCAGTGTTACTCTTGCTATTGCGCACTAATACGGCCAATCCGACTTTTACATATCCATGGCTCATACTCATGGCTCACGTATTCGTCCGGCAGTGTGCAGTATGAGACCACTTACACCTGTGGATTATCAGCAGATCAACGCCCGTAATTTTGCTTCCCGATGAACGGCAGATCGACCCATATCGCTGTCGTGTTGGGTAGCGATCGTTTAAATCGAAGCCAAAGATTGAGTGCCAAGACACCGAACAAATGTGTTTAGAACGGCGCCCACCGTGGTGACTGCTGCGGTTGTTGGTTGTGAGCGTGAAGCGGCGGATGTGGCATATTAACCCCATTCCTACACGCCGATGCAGGCGTTTGTCCCTGAGGGATATTCGAATTGTACACATTGACATTGTATAAGCCCGCATTATACTCCCCAGATACAAGTTTCGGTAAATCAGACTGGGAGCCGGTATGGCCCGATGAATGGCCGTGTGAGTTTGAATTTTGCTGCTGAACATTTTGGTGTACATGTCCACCGGCACCAATGTGCCTATTAGTGCCGTGTGGTGTTGAGGCTAAGACAGCGGTACCCTGATGATGCGTGTGATTTTGATGTGGATGAGCATGTGGCTGGGGCGGCACTGACTGTAGTGCCCCTGGTGCATTCTGCATGGGCATCATGAGACTACCATGTTCTCCGAGTGCACCCGTGTGATTATGACTCGGACTGATTTGGATTGCGTTTGAGAACAGGCTGCTGAGGTGAGCATCAACCGCCTGCTGAACCCCTGCCCCCACGGGGCTATTGAGTCCTGGCGGGAATTGTGAAGCCGCCCGTTGTCTTCCGTGCTCGCTAGGATCACGTAAATACGCATGTGGGCTGTAGACAATTGTGTTGCAAATGCCCAGATTGCAGACATCCGGATTACAGCCCTCGGGGTCGCATACGTCGAGCGAGCAAACACTTGAGTTGCACAGATTTGGCATATGCAGGCGTGGCCCGAAGATCCGACGCGCACCTCGCGCCTCTGAGAAGAATTGAGCCTTGATCTCAGGTACCATCGAACCCAACAACTTAAGCATAGATAAATCCGGTATGAACACGCTCGGAGCTCGTAGTAGCGGCCGGAATGTATCTACATCCTGATACAGCCATCGGGGATCAATTCGGTTTAGATTGAGCAAAGGATCGTCAATCCGACGCACGTACCGATCCGCTGTGCCGGGCTCACGTTGTACCACATTAACCTTCACAGGCTTGAACGGAGCATCCTGCTCGGACGATAATCGTGATGCCACGGAAACGACGTCACGAACCTGTTTCTTCAACGATGGCATGCTACAACCTAGACCCTCACCCTCGTATCCAGCTTCAGTTACATAAGTACTTTTTCCTCCAAACAGATGGCAGAGCACATTTTTAACCGCTTTCTTGTACTCGTCAACTCTCTCGGCACGCAGTTGCTCGCCATTGACTCCAAAGAGCTCCTCAAGACACAGGTTGGCATATTCAGCAGAGTCGTCGACTATTCTATCAATATCCAAACCCCCGAGAACCCGTTTATTGCCAAAGTCCGTACAAGTGTACAAACTACAGTCCGGTTTATGTCGTCGTGACCCCATGAGCAACGCTGGAATATCGAGTCCAGTTGCCCCACACAATTTGTCGTCGTTTTTTCCTGGAACTAATGCGGCCCGAGTCGATTTCGTCAATACTGTGCTATCAGCGTAGACGGTGCAGGATTTCTATCCGCTGCGATTTTAAGAGTAAGTCCTCAACAAAAACAATGTTTTCGATAACAATCGAAACTTTGTTAGGCTTCTAGGGAACACGTGAGGTAACCTAAACTCGAGCTTCCGATGTAAACAAATTTAGTTTCGTGCTGGAAGAAGCTGCGTCCGCTAGAAGCATTTAGCTTAAGGCTTATAGATTCGAGGAGTCGAAACAATTACGATTCCGCGCAGAATCGGCCAAGCAGATTTGTATAGTGTGAAAGCATTCTCTTTCAAGTTCGGACGAACATCTGGGCCTAATCAGAGTCACTGTTAGGTCGAAAAATGCTCGCATTTACGAAAAAAAAAAAGTCCTGACTTAAAATGCCTTAAAAAACCTTAAACTTTACTTATCTAAAATGAATCTTTTATCTGTATTTACACCTGTAGAAGCTTCTGTTGGCCTACATAGAAACGCTACCTCATGCCAGACGTAAGCATATTTTAGTTGGTCTTTACGAGTTTTACACGAGCTCATTTTGCAAGTTTATTGACATTATTGTATAAGATCTTAACGGGCCACGTAGGTCTTAGTGGTCTTAGCTTAATCATTTTGATAGTTAGCATCGTAATTCTAGATACGCTTAGATTAACTTCATCAAGACCAACCGTTAAGCCGAGTTAGCGTTTGTATTACCCTTCAGACGTAAGTAAACCAATAAAGTTGAATAAAGCGACGGTAATGAAACATCTGTAAGCCGGAGTTCCGAATCGGGTAAACTAAACGATTGTCGATTAAGAAATGTTTCCATATTATTTCAATGTCTGGACTTGAACACACATGGTATAGGTGATCTAAAGTACGTTTTCGAGTGTTCCTACTACGACTATTGTTAGGAAATGTTTAAGACGGTTGGAGAACACAATATGCAGTTCTCGGATCCCCTATGAATATTCACCTTTTATTTTTATTTAGCTTTCTTAGTTATTCTTGGAATAACCTTATTTAGGTTTAGTATCAAAAGATTGCTTTCTTTAGGACTAAAATTGGATTGGATCTTACCGGCCTCTATTTGAGTTTCTACAACAGACCTATTAAACGTCAGACGTTGCAATCAGACAAGCACCTATGAGCCTTAATCATTTCGTAGTTTTTTTATATTCTCTACTTTTCTCATCATTCATTTCGTTATTGCTTTTGCCAACGCTGCGATTTGAACCAGCGTAAAAGTACGCCTTAAAGATACCTGTATATTTCTGCGTCTATCCAAACATAAAAAAAGCTTTTTAAAGTTAGCTATCGTTATTCAAATGAACCCACGCCCTCAACGAACATTGCTTTGGACCTTTATTGGGGACATTATGGAACAAATCCTTACGGGCAAAAGTGATGGTTTCGAAAGCTCATCTTAGGTTGCGCCCTTTCGAGCCGTTTTTACTGAGTAGATGCCTACAGTTTCGTATGTCTTTTTTTATTTGTGCTTTGAAAACGTGTTCGAGAATTATAGATAAATATGGTAATGAGCAATGTCTTTTTACCATGTGAAACTGTCAAATAAGAAAATAACTAATAGTCATATCGTATTGCACATGCTCGATATATGCACGGCTGATGATGATCTCAAATCAATATCACTATTTAGGCCGGCCGATCAACGTACCGTTCAACTTTTTAGTTGCCGCAGACCTACTTGCTACAAGGTCGTTCGCTCGCGATACCTTCAATCAGTATTTACAGCCATTAAAATACCGTCGATATATGTATGTCAAAGTTATTTTAATCTACTCTTTTTTATTCATAATCAGTTAACGAAGTCCTTCCTCCTTATTATGATTAATCCCTTTCAAAGCATTCCGGCTGTCCTTTCCTTGCCCTTGTATTTTCATTGATCGACCAATCCATTTAACATTATCGGTGCTTCTATATCCCAAGTGGCGTGCCTATCAATCAGTTAATGATGCCACTGATCAATAGCAGTAGCGGAAATAATGAGCATAAACATTTAGCTAATATCGTTCTGATCTTACAATGGTCACCTGTTTGCCCACTAAACCCAGACACAAAAGTGAGGCGGAAGGATCCAGGTTTGAAACAAGGTAAAGAGAGACGCACGATTTGTTTCGTGTTGTGCTGCAAGGAAGATCGCTAGCCTGCTAAAATAGTACTGAACGTGCCACACGTAAAACTTGCAATGCATTTATGATCATCCAACAAGTATCTAATAAACAAAAACTGTTATGATCAGAATCCTTTTAGAGTTGCGGTAATATCTGCAAGATATTTCACGAATATTCATTAACTGTGTAATAAGGTAAGGGCATTTTGGTATACAAAACATCATTCAAAGCGACACGGATGAACTTAGCTAGTCATGGCACGGAACGCCACAACAAAAAAACGAAATAGAATACAGCTGGATACAAAAAGCCCTAATCAAATGGCCCCAGTAGGACAATGTAACGCAGCTGTTACAAGGCAGTCGCAGCGACGGCGACGGCGACGGCAGATGATTAATGGACCAGTTCATCGATGATCGTCATAATAGGTGTCCGAGAAAATAGCAGAATCTGACGATCAAAGAGGCTTGACGCGAATATCCCCGGGAACCGGGTGTGTAAAGCTTACCGTTTTAGAGTTCAGAGCCTTGCCTATTTGAGTTCGTGTTTCCTAGTGCTTCTTATAGTAGATGTGAAGCACTGTGTAAATCAGAGCACTTCAGATCCATGCTCAGAAATAACATAGAGGGTCAGGATGACGTTCTCTAAAGGGCATGGTATACGTATGGTCTTGTGGTAGGACCGTCGTTATCATTACTATTAGGTTTGTGATTTCGGTTAAACGGCTAGCTTAGACGGCGGATGTGTAATAAAACGTCACAAGGTGATGTCAACACTATGGGCCTCAATAGAAGCGTCAATACAAACGGGTTGACAAACCATCGTATACATTACATTGTAATCTAAATATGACTTTTTCCAATAATCCACTAGATAGGTGGAAGTTTTATACAAGAACAAACTAATCACTCCACTTAATCCTAGTTAAATTTACTCAATCTATATACTCACTTTCCTATTTGTTTCACTTCCGGTGACTCTAAGCGTGTTAGTTGGTTCTTAGTCCACCTTAATTTACCAGCAAACAAGGCGTAGGTACGATTGTTGGCGTCCAAAGAGGAGGAAATAGGCCCGACGTCCTGTTGCGTTGTCCAAAAATGTTCTGGAGCTCTTGAGTCTTCACTATGGGTCTGTTAATTGTAACATTTTTGCCCAATCGAATCGGGTAAAATACAACACGGAACGCACGCAGGTGTTACATCTTCTCTCAGACTTAATCGGCGTTATCTGCAATAAATAATTGGACCAAATGTAGGAAAAAAAGTTCCGAAATAAAAAGCTTGCAACTCGTTTTTATCTCCTAAACGATAAAGCAATTAAAAATCAAAACCTCTTCAATCCAAGGGTGCAGGGGTAAACATATCTAAGCTGTTCTTGAAACTGATGAGTCTATTGGTGAGCGATTTCCACTCTACTGGTAGCGCTTTTTCCATTCTATAGATTTAAAAGATTTTTGATTCGTGTGAATTGTCTCACCAGCGAACCAATATAATAAATGGTGCAGTTAAATCTCAAAACGTTCGTAAGGCGACCAGTCCTTCATCAACTTTCGATTAATTACATTCGGCCATTCCGATGATATAGGAACCCGCAGGAAACGACCTGTTCTGCTTTTGCGTGAAAAAAAAATGTTGAACTCCCGTAGTCAAACGTACGAAACATGACTACACGATCCGCTCCGTACTCGCTGCTGAGCTGCTTTGAGCCGTACATTGAAGTTGGTAGCCGGCTACCTCAGTCCTAACTTTGTGTTCTCTTCAGGAATACCCCTCGAAATTGAAGAACATAGCTGAACTCCTCCAGGTATTGGGCGGCCTTTCTTTTACTTGACAGAACTGCCTCAGGCATTGGTTCTTGTTGTCGTTTTGTCAGTCCTTATGAACAATGTGGTTTAGTTGTTCGCTTCCACTTCAGCGTCCCGTTGTTTTCTGAATAGCAGAACAGTGATGTCCGCTACAAAAAGAAGAAAGCCAAATCTGCCAGGAAGTAAATTTGCAAAAAAGACAATATATTGACAAGGTTGATTTGAGGCAGGTGGTAGAGCACAATGCTTAAAAATTCAATAAGCCGATAGCTTTCTTTTCAGTAAGTATCGTGTACGAAGCGTACGAATAGTTTGGTTTGTGAATTTAGCGAAAACATCTGCATCTGCTATTTGCGCGACGCAGGCATCTGCGAAGGATCGTTCAACAGCATCAACCGCAACGTTATTGTGGAAAATGGTCGATAGACTGGTTTTGGTTACGAGGCTTACAAACACTTAATAAGCCCCATCTAAAAATCATCCGTATATGTAAACTTAGGCAAGAAAGGGAGTACCGATGATCATCCGTACTCGATGCGTATTCGACGCAAGCTTGTTTATGAGATGTTTGCTGATACGGATAAATGGCGATAGTGATTTGATAGAAATTAAATTTGCATAAAAAGTGCAGTTTATACTTGGGAAAATACGGTAATTTTCAGAAAGGAAGTATCGTTTTTGCGAAAATGACATTTTCCTACAAGATAAATAGATTGAATTTGTTTACGCAACTATCAACGATGAGTTATAAAGGCGGAACCTATAAAGAAACAAACTCGGTGCGTGTGAATCTGGATGGGTCTGGCCGATACAAAGTCTCTCGTGGGTGCACTGGTAATTTTCATGCTTTGTCCCACACCTATATGAGAAGCATATTTTACCTATTTTTTATGAGCCTTCTGTGAAGACGCATTGTAAGTAACGCTCGTAACCGAATAGATCTAGAAGTCCCACAGGGTCTGGGCGCAGCTTGTAACACCTTATCGGCCAACTAAAAATGTTGCGTGGTTCTAATTCGGCCTAAAACAGCGTAACGATAGGTTGCCATAGGACATGGCTCGTTTGTCCATAAACAATTTTGTGACGTGGCAATAAACTGGCCAGAGCAAGACTGTTCGCGCAATTGAAGAGACAGCCAGCAAGGCTCAATATTGGAAAGAAGCATAATGAAGAGACATAGCGCAGCTTTCCTAGTATTTGATGAATCTTCCACAAGTAACAGGTGCTTCTTTAGTCGGCTTTTTGAAAATGGAAAATAAAAAGCACGATGTTCAAACGATACTACCATACTGTAATGTACCGTATGTACAGTACGATAAAAACCGGCTGATACTTGGGTAGATATAATAGAACTTCGCTGGCAGACGGCATGATAACCCAGAAGTTACTGGAGTCTACACGTAGTCTACATACTGACTAAGTAGGAAGGTTTCGAGAGCCTACAGCTCTCAGGCTTGGCTTCTAGCTGGAACTGTATTCTTCTTACAAGCGTATTTATTAATTACGAGCTTGTTTCGAGTTTTAATTGTTTAGTCAAAGAGAAAACCAAGCTGAGTTATGGATAGTGATTACAATCGTGTTTCTACTTCGTGTCACAAAAACTAAACGAGCCCATAGAAATGGCCTGTATTAACGTATGCCATTGCCAACCCATCATTCCGGATAGCCCACGAAGCCTGTGATCCGGATTATTCACATACAGGTCACCATGTAATCTATAATATTGAAAAAGAAAATTATAAATGAAACCTTATATGCGATCTGACATCCAGTCTTACGTTAATGCTAAACACTGAACTTTATTACCAGTTCATTCAAACGTAAAGATCTGTACAGATACTTACATTCATCTATGTCTGAAGTGGTGCCTACGAAGCCTGTGAAGACAGCTGAAACGGTTTGTGTTTGATACCAGTTGTGGAAAAACACATACCGTGTCGTTTCGAGGGCTGATTTTCTGAAACAGCAATGTTTAACGGCTGAATCAGACAAGAAACCGGGAAAGTTTCTCTTTTTATATATCCATCTTATTCAGGCTTTTTCATTTGCGAAGAGAATACCAGCCTTTGACAGAACTCGTCAATAAAACGTACCGCTATGATAGGATACACTTCACCTGGCTTCCATTCTAAGGCCTAATACAATTCCGGGCTAGCTTTGCTCGCCGAAGCTGTAAAGTACCTCGTACGGCCCATGTCGATGTTTTTTTCTGACTCACCTCCCGGGGGGGGGCATCTTATATAAGGGACAATAGTCTATGTTGCACGTACATTTGTAAGACGACGCGTTAGTCCCACGCTTAAAGTCAGAAAGTGAGCGGGCATTTTAGCCATGGCATTCCTCTTCATGTAGCCCACTTATGAAGCCCATCGGCCACATTTTTCCAATGGCTGCATCGCTAACATGGACTAGTGCGTAAATTTAACCGGAGTTCTGACAATATCCTGCCAAACTTTTTTGCTTCCAGAAACACGTAACGTAACGACCGACGCAATATCATATCCTTACTCCGATACGCTAAAAGGTGAACGATGTGATAACCATGCCTTACTGGGGAACGCTCGTCAAAACGTTATTTACACCCATGTAGGCCAGGGTAGCAGCTTGCTGGTGCCTGGCAAAGTCACTATATGTTGCGAAACTGGTCCTAACAAGGAAACGTGTATATGTATAGAAAGTATGGACTTGCTTCGATCGTAATATCGAAGACCGAATGAGCCCGAAAGACGACTTATTGGGGTTAAAGTAGCACTGAAAGCCGGCGATTCAACCTTGGCGAAATTCTGTGTCGATCGAATGATCTTATTGTGCCAATATAGAATGAATCGGCCGCTATACACTTTTGTGGACGGCGTCCACTTGGGGAGGTATATACATTAAAAAGAATCGCCATTGAGACGTGTATTTGATTTAGTAGTTATGTATCGCGCATCAATTAATTAGGACAATTTACACATGAAAAACTAATCCCTTAGGGTCGCTTCATTCAGCAATTACCGTGTTAAAGGCAATGAGAAGTGATTTATTAGTCGGTCGTAAAATGAGCTTCGGAGCTAAATTAGGTACGCATGCATATGTGGTGATGCTTCTACATAGATACATATATATATAAGGTATCTCAGTCTTCTAGTAATACGATAATATATATATATAATAAGGCACACATATTGCGTGAATGATAATTTTGTTAAAATATGGACTATTTCATAGCAGAAGCACAGCATTGTCACCAATAACAAATAGATGCCCGTTGAATCTGCCGCCATAACCCGATGCAGCTATGACAGATCGAGATAGCTGTACCACACACGTCTTTTCTGTTTTATTGACGTTAGCTATGCAAAGCTCGAATTGGCGACTACAAGGTAACGCAACTGCAAGTTAGTTAATATTAAGTTGTCGACTCTCCCTAGTTTATTATTTTGATCCGTATGTTACAAACGTTCTATGCGTCATTGTATCATCATATTCTGTATCATGAAAAAAATCTCTTTATTCGAACCAGAACACTTCATACTACAAATCATGACGAAACCTATTCTATGCGAATCAGGTAAATGCATAATCAAAAACTCTCGTCCTTTGGTGAGCTTTTGTCTAATTAGTTAGGACAATGTTTGCTTATTTTCTATTGCCAGGACCAATCAACACATGTGGGCCGCTAATGAAGCCCTTCGATTTTCGCTCTTGTTGAACGTTTTCTAACTGTCAGTGCTGGCTGGTTTCTTTGCTGCCCCTCAGATTTCGCTTTGGGAGCCCTTTGTCCCATGTGCAGTGGTCGTTTTTTGAAGAGCAACTTCACAAGGGCGGATGAAGCAGCTGCTGCTGCTTAACCGATGAGCAAGTCGGTGAGACCGCCGCGTGTCGGCAAAGGATACGTGGGCTTTTTCTCACAGAAGTTCGTTTAAACATGCAGACACTTAAAATATATATACATGAATACTTAAAACTCATGCCTCTCTATCCCACTGGGAATAGTTCAACTTATTTGTCGGGAACTTCATTCGTGGCCGATTCACGCTGTCATTAGCTGCCTTTTGCTTTCAGCGAGACGGAATAGTTTTCAGGTAGCACCGCTGCTCGTCGACAAGCTGCTTGCAAGTCAGTATGGCCTGACGTCAATTCGTACCTACTCTATTTCTCCAGTAAATAGCATATCTGTAGGTTAGAAGGAAAAGTCGAAGTTGTGAGGTATGGAAAATTAATCGGACGGTCTGCAATTCTGCCGTGGTCGCGTTTTAATATTGGCAGCAAATGGGATCAAGTCCTCTATGCAGTATCGGAGCTACAACGTAGGGAAGAGGTGCACCTAGAATGTTGATAGGGGAACGCTTTGGTATCAGTTGCTGAGAAATAGTTTGGTTTTGAAGATATGCAATCCGTAAGCAGTCTTTGATGTGAATAGTTAGGCTAGGTAGGCATAGTTTGTTTAGTATTGTTATGTAACCTTTGTGCGATTGAAGCAATAGTGATTTGCTCGTTTTAGCGTATCCTTCTAATGTGAAAAGATGCTAGGCTTAATTTCCTGTTGATGTTTTATAGTTCAATTTCCGCATCATGGTGTATAAGTGCGTATATGTGATTAAGGTGTACTTTGTGTGCGCTACTCCCTCCATGACTGCAGTTTTCTAACTTGCTACTGCACACGGATCAATAACTTTTTGCAAAACACAGTTCTATTAAAGAACAACCTTTTCAACTCATTTTTGAACCTCTGAGCGTCCATTGTTATTTGCGAGTTTCGCATCTATATGGCTGGTACTTGTTTCACCTTGTGAGTTACACGGTGAAAATATCGACGGATATTGATTTTCTGTAATCTCCAAAATGCTTCTCTTCTTTCTACCTCGATTAACAGATCTCATTTTTTGCATGATCTGACAATATTATGCTCTACTCGTTCCATTACCCACTAGAACACGTGTGCCATTTAAAGGATACGAGCCGTCCACAGAGCCAAGATGGAATCCAAGCATAAACGAAAACGCTGCGTCAAACGTAGCACGTGTTCCTGTCTAACAGTTTAATTCATGTTCTTTCACTCCTGTGCAGAGAAAGCTGTTGACGGCAAACGAAGTAACCGGCGAGAATGCCACGCTCCCCCGTATTACGAATCGCCGTTTTAATAGTACATTTTTGCCCCTTTTGACAATTTCTCCGAATGCATTCATTCTACTATTTGTTAATTTTTTTTATGTAAATCCGACTGGATTTATACATATATATATATATATATATATATATATATAAATGACCGGGTGATATATACAGGGTAAAACATAAGTCAGAAAAACTCATCCAACGATTTGCGTACTTTTTTTTAGTTTACTACAGCGTACTTTTGTATTACTTTCTCATCTAGCATGAAAACTGCCAAATGGCTTTTTTCAAACGGTTAAGGAACTTTTGCTCCACTCTGTAATTTCGCTTTGGATTTCGAAGAGTGTCTGTCCCTGAACGTCAATCGCAACGGGTAGGAGTCACTACTGAAACGACATCAACGATCAACTGATGCTTATTCTAAGATCCCAGAAGCAATTGGGCTTATTAAATAGCGTTCATTGATTTTAAAACGTATGTCGTCGTGATAATATAGACGCTTACTTGAAATACCCATTGCCAGTTATAGAATAAATGACATAAAGAGTGTCCAAGTACTTGCACAGTGATAAGTACACATAGGAGCAGATAATAGATAGATTCACCTGTACAAGGTAAACGTGACGGATTAACTTTCTCTTCGTAGAACTAGTTTGTAGGTATACTGGAAATTGGCCTATTGATAGGTTGAAGCATCAGTTCATTCTTCAGATTTGAAAAGCAGTCAGATCGAAGTGACGAGTAGTTCTGTTAAAAGCCAGTCGGAGGCCTGATTTTTTCTTACTTAGCAGATGATGAAGAGGACAGTTCAGTGTCAAAACACTGAACCGTCCTCTTCCCACCTCGATGTTGAACAGGGATGTCTTGCGTTTTGGGCGCGATGGGTTAATCGACTTAAGCCCCTGCTTGAAAAAAAAACAAAGCTCACTAGTTCAGATGCTCGTAATAGCACATGAGCATTAGACACCGACTTGTATAAGTAAATAAATAAACACTAGCTGTATCAAGTAAATGTATTCTTGAAAAAATGTTAAAGTCCGCAGGTTTTTCAGTTAATCCGGGGCAGTTGCTTTGACGAATGTCACTTGCCGTCCCTCGAACGTTCTCTACTTTCGTGCTTATTGATAGTACCAATAAAAGCAAAGCAAACTTTACCTGACCTGGACAAGTGGAGCTAGGTAAGAACGCCTATATACCAATCCATACATTGTCAATGACAGGTTCCTGATATTAAACGTTCGACGTTGTGTTTACGCACTTGGACGACTTGAAAGAGATAACGCGATTTACCATGTCGTTATTTCTTACTGTTGCTATAAACTGAAGTCCTTAAAGGATTCGAATTGTTTGAGAAACATGACTTGACAATGGCCATCGATTTTGATGAGATCAGAATATGAAAAGTACCGGCTAGTACTGGAGGTCTATGAAGTTTGTTTATAATCTTCATCACAAAATTAAGTTGAATTGAATTGTATTTTCCATATTTTTCGTTTTATAACTAAACGTTTATTATTGTGCTGTTGTATATCTAGAATTCAAAAGAACCACTCTATCTATGACTACTTCATACGATACAGATAATGGGTGTTAACATCGGATATATCAAGCGGATCTAGTCGAGATGACCAAACACTCAGTTGTGCCAATTGATCTAAATGTGCGGCGTTAACAAGATGACTAGAGGCAAAAATGATAACAGCTTCCAGACACCAAAGAGTTTTTATTCCATGAGCTTGACCTCGTCATCGCTGAGTTTGTCACCTGTCGGGCCTAGTGATGATCCCAAAACAGGGTAATTCTAAAACCCTTAGCGTTGAAGTGCGCTGGCTCGCCTGAAGGAGTAAACTAGGGAAACTTCTCCCAATGAAACCATGAACTTTTCATTGTCGTTGCATAAACGATAATAGATATAACACATTTAGAATGTAGTTTAACCGTGCACAATATATGTCGAGAAATACTGCATAACTAACCGTCTGCTAAGCCTGTATCGTTAGGTTTCAGTGTATCATAGTAAGGTAACCCGAACGCGCCTAGGGAGTCAGGTTGAAGGTTGTCTTCCCTAAGTGGTTTCGCTAGTAGACCCGCCGTTGACGTAAGGAAGAAAAGAGGCTTAGAAACTGCTCCGATAAGAGCTTGCAGGAAATGTACTATTTTACTAAGCAACAGATAAACCAGTCAGCCAGATGGCCAATTGGTCCTTACAAGTCCACTATGACTTCATACCTTCATAGGGACCTGACTTCAGTTACTCGATAGGCCGACAAAATCGCCTCTGTCTTATTTCTATATATAAATTTATCGAATGTGAAAACAGATCGAATGCTGGAGTTCATTGGCGAAGGTGCGGGCCGGTTATCAACAAAAACGCTAAAAATATTTGGCTTCACCTGTTTGATCGAGGTGTTAAGAAACTTGGACATTGCTATCGTTATTATTCGAAACCGCATCGTCGCAAACCAAGATAGTCTACTTCTCATTTTTGGAACCTTGTCATTATCAATGTTTGAAGGATCAGTTCGAGTCAATATCATTGTAAGCTCCATTAGTAACTGTAAAATTGTTTACGGGGAAAAAATCAAAGAAATTTCTTACGTAAATTGGCATTATGTTGAAATCGTACGAATAAATATAGTTTATCGGGCGGATTGAGTGCGCGTTACAGTCGTCAGAACATATAATATTAATAGTAATTAGTATTAATAATAGGAGAGGCGACATTTGTAAGTGTTTTCCCATCAGCAAAACAGCCTCTAGGTCATTATACGTAGTTTGTCTATCTTCCGCGTTCTCATGTCTTCATTGCACAGCCTCAGACCACGGCAGATGTTTGTCTATACGAAGACATGTAATACATCTGCACCATGATGGATCAATTGAAACGTAACGTTTTACGGTACGTCAAGGTAAAGCTCACAACAAAGGAATTGTTCACGTTTTGCCCTGAGTTTACATGTTCTCCTCCATCGACGGACGCTTAATCACTGATAGAATAAGAGGGACCGTTGCTCAATGGTCTAAAAAAGTACGACTGAGTGATAAATTAGTTATTTCAGGCATTCGCTACAGCCGCTGCTAACTTTGGGGGTGTTCTGGCTCAAAGCTCGGAACTGTCCTTAGTCTGCTAAGGCCGAATAGATTCAATGGTGTTACTGACAGGTCGGTCTCTTATTGTCATCTCGACAAGAGCTTGTTAAGAATAGGCTGGCCGCAAGGTGCAAACAATGGACAGTAAAATTCAAGTACGGCTCTGTCGCATCTGTTGCTGGTTAACGGCCAATTACCGATATCGACTAGTGGTATTACTAATTTTTGCACGTACTTTTAATTTTCACTCCATAGTAGATACTCTAAGCCATTCTGTATCACCATTGTATTGGCTTTCCGTTGCACTAAATACGATCGAACATTGTTTCCCGACCCACTTGAGGTCTACCAGTTACGTTAGAAAGCATAAATTAGTGAAAGAAAAAATACGAGACATAACAACGATATTACGACTTGAATATATCCCCAGTATATTTTTCATGATATTTTACATCGAAAATAGACTGCAAAGGACATGGCAGGTATATTGTATACTTGGATACCAACTGCAAACAACGACGCGAAACAGAGTGTCAATGTAAAGACAGTATAAGAATGATACAACTCAAATCAGTAATATTATGTAGACTATCATGGTATGCTGTGCGGCTCTTTTAAAACAGCAGAAAGAATAAAAGAAAAATTAAAGCTCTCAAAAATCAAGTAACTTCAGTCTCGTACTAGAGTCATGGGGGAACAAGCGATAATAATAATGAAAGAATACACACAGAAGAACGTTCACGTAATGCTAATTCATTGCTTTCAAAAGAACAAAACGAACGCAGAGTTGGATAAGTTGTCATATAAATAAATAAATAAAAATAGTCTTCTTTAGGAGGTCCCATATGTTATTTTTACAATGATGTCGGCATGCACAAAAGATTAGCTAAACTAGAAAGCCGGACCGAGTTGGCTTCGTAGTCTTTACACCATTCCTTTTTGCCATCACCTTCGGCGCGTTCTCCCTATTACAGGAAAAATCGCGCTTCCTTGGAAAAATTACGCCACCATTGAAGCTTTCATATAAAACATCGTCGTGCCCTATATAATACAGGTCAGAACGGCGCGTGATTTGTATTCAAGGGTCGTTCTTCCGTACTAATCTACATGAGTATTTGGAAGGCTCCCATTCGTCTCTTTTAGTCGGGGGAGGGGGAGGGGGTAACCGACCCAAACAAGAGTGGGGGCCTTGTTAACAGTTTTGCCTGCTTCTGCTTGTCTGTTATTTATTCCCAAAGCTTTCAGTTAACGAGTATCTGTTGGCTTCTCTGTTTATTTAGTTACACTTGCCTTAGTAATACAGTTCGTTCGCTGGGTCTATTCTTGTTTTTATTCAGCTACACAATTATCCAGGAACATCTGTGCTTTCTTGGAATGGAAATGCTTAAAATACTTAGGGTCTTTCAAGATTCCAATTATGTCCTCTAACGCAAATGAATCAACGAACGATAATCGATTCATATGCAACCTATTTTACAGCGTTAGTCTAATGTGAGCATCAACGAACAGGGGTTCCCAATAAAAGACCTTCCATATGCCGTGTATGAGATGTGTCGCGACAAGCGCGTGACACAGATGGATCCGTGTCGGCCTAAAACACCTTTCATCATAAGAGTCCATTTTCATGTATGACTCGTTTCGTATTTGGCAGTTCATAGAACCCATGTATTTATAGCCCAGTGACTTAATGTATTTATAGCACCGTTGTTTTCCGTAGTAGCCATTGTTTATCCGTATGCGTGCTCATAATGACGACGTGTATGGTATGTGTGACCCCTGTATGGTACGCGTGTAAATAATGAACGTATGAATTAGTCTCAGGGTCTAATGTAATTTTAAACTGTGGAAATGGTAAACAGTTAAAAGTTTAAAAAAAAAAAAAACGTGAACTTGTTATCGATCATTGTCATGGCTCAAATTGTGCTACTTGAAGATCTAACCAGTAGAATGAGCATATTCTAGGCGTCTAAACTCGTAGAAATTGCATTATACCGAAGCGGGAGCACTAGAACGCTAGCATATAAGCCTCGGGCGAGTATGTTTGCATAATCTAGAATAGGGTTCTTGCAATTTTTTTCGTGTAGTCCGTTTCGCCTTTGACGGGAGATTTCTATGGTGAAAACGATATATCGGGAAAAAAAAAATAGTAGCATTGTAACAGTATAGAACGCTTTCAAGTAGACGTTAATCTGAATTGGGCGGAATGGACAGCTCTCCCGATAATGATAACGTCTAGAGAATAATCCCAGCTATCTTTGATGTAAGTGGGAAATATAATAAATTTTCACTTATTTCCTCTTAGTGCGTTTATCGTAAAACAGGAAACCATTGAGAATATTTGAAAAGCACTAATGTTTTTCCCTTACTCGATTTCTTGCCCAGCCTGATATTTATTGAGAGTTGAGGACAGTTTCATCCTAGAGCAACGGGTTAATTGTTAGTGAAAGAAAATAATCACAGGCCAAGCGTAACACGATGACGGCTCATTTCCAAATGGAAAGCTAAGCAATTAGTATCAGGAATTGGGATGGATATCTGCTGAATCACGAGAATGGATCGTGGCAGTCGAAGCAACGATCTAATTGATTGATAAAGACAATTTGGCCATAACGTAACGCTGAGGCAGGGAAACTGTATCAGGACAACCTCAGTAGAGCAATATAAATACCTGCACTGGGCAAAATGAACGAAGAATTGATCGAAGCTTGGGATTCAGGGGTGGGAAGTGGCTACATCGTTGCATTTTTCATTGCTATATGAGCCGAACGGAGAGACCTATTCCAGTTGCTAGTATTTGATAATATCATAACTAGGTCGTTCCACGGATTGTTTATTAGACCTGTATGAACGGCAAATCAATCCTTACATGTAAATTCAATTATCTCTATTATTATTATAAATAATAGAATATTTTCTAGTTGGCATGTCTGTGCAGTAGCCTGGACGGATAAACCTCGAACAAGAAAGTCACAAGATCGTTGGTGGAAAATCGATCCTTAACGTATCGCATATAAAGTTAAGTGGTGTTTAACTTTACAAAAAAAACTCAAGTGGATTTGTGCCGTATTCTACATGATCGGGAATACGTGAACAGCTACAGGCTATCATTGTGCTCTGTATCTGGTTTGTACCGTTTATTATTAATTCGCCATTTGTTTTTCATCTGTGTTTTGGGCTTGGCTGTACCTTGAATCGGAGGTTCTATACTATTAGTCAAACTTCGCAAATTTTTAATTGAACGCCAAATCTAAATTGAAAAATTTAATTAATCTTTAAAAAAATATATTCATTCATCGCGTGTATTTTCTGTTTACGAGTTACGTTGTTGATCTTTAGTTTATAACTTCTAGCGGCCGCCACTTGCTATTTTTTTTTTGGCGAAAAACGTACCCCGTAATTGCTCTAGCATATCTACTGTAGATTGTACATCTACTCGACAAATATCTATGTGAATACTATTAACGATATCTATTTTATTTGTTAGAACTGATTGTTTCTGTCAGACCATGGAGGCCGATCTTCGCCCGTGTCCTATGGCACGATTCCACGGTGTAGTTGTACACGTCGCAGTGAGCTATAATTTGTTCTTTTCTCTTTTCGTACAGGTCTATTGAAGAGGTCGTTCTTGGCAATATTATATCTAACATAGTGAGATTGCATACGAACAAGATACCATCAAACAATCTCTCAACGACAACCGTTTCTAAATGGGGTAATTTCATTCAAATGTTACAATGTAGTCGAGAAGAAAAGTTGTACAATTGTGCAATAGCTTTTAAAGCGTGTGCAACGCTTGGCTTTCTATTCCCCGTCAGATTTCATCGTTCTCTATGGGCATTTACGTGATTGTTGCGCGAAAAGCCGCCGAAACGAACGCTGTCCTAGGGGGTGTCGTGTAATAAGCGTGTCCCGTAGGGATTTGATTTAATGTTTTTTTGGGCCTCCAACTTGATCTAAATGTGTTTTTTTCTCTGTTTAAATCTCCATAAGACAGCTTTGTTCCATCATACAGCTGTAGTATTAATTAACGACATAATGAAGATCGCAGAAATGTAGATTTCTTCATTTACTTTAGTTATTTCGCATGGTTCAATACCATCGAAATGATGAACGTTTTATTAGAATCTAAGAGCTTTTAGGCGAGTGACAGTTATTTTTTTATTGAACAGCCGTTCCCAGAGGCTTGGCCTAACTCTTTCTCTCTCAGAAAGGCAGAACAATTATTCGTACCCCGAATATGTATCCAGTCGTCTGCGCTTGTTTTTTTAACAACAGCAGATATTGACAGTGACCTTAAAGTGGATAAGACGCTGATGCGCATAAAGACATTCGAAAGCTGTATCGGCATTGTGTATTACTGTCTGAACTGGACGGCTGAGTAAATCCGAGCAGATTTATAAACAAATATAGATAGACGTACATGCGCTAGGAAGAGGGTCTTTACCATCTTAGATGCTTGCTCAGTCTAGAGATCATCAAAGGACTGTCTCTAGGGGCATTCATTAGCTTACTAATGGACTCTTTTGCAAATTCAATGTTGGCTAACAGTCCTCTCTTCTTTGCGTTTAATTAGAGAGAGCCCAGGATCCAGCTCTTGTCGAAGGTATGACTCGACGGGCGCAACATCTGTAACAACATTATTGCGAAAAGCGTCAGTACCAAATACATATTGATTGTTTTGTATAGAATGAAGAAAAACATAGTTGACTGATAAGTGTAGTCCTCATTAAGTGATAAGAATAACGATAATTATCATTATTACTTGAGTTTAAAATCAGGATACTGGATACCAGGAGAACAGCTGTATTATAATCACGTACGTCTTTATTTAGAGAAATACTCGGGCTTATTTAAAATAATTTGAAGCGAGCACTGGAATAGAGTACCCTCAGCTACAGCGTCAATTCTTATAGTTCGAATTATTCCGAGCCGTCGTTTCGGTAGTCCGTTGCGGACTTCGAAGCGGTTTAAATTTTGATGCCTATACGTGAGAGAGAAAAGGTGGCCGCTCACAATACTTGCGGGCCTTTTTCCGGTTTCCTTGTGGCACCAAATTTGATTTCACTTTCCAGTTGAATTGTACAAGCCTTCAAAGATGGAGACATCAAAAGTGAATTCAAGATCGATTCTGAAGTTTTCGTTTGAAAAAGGGCTAAATAGAACCCCGTCTCGTGACGAAATATGTGTCACACATGGACCCAATATTTGAGCCGATTATACGGTCGAAAAGTGGGTCGCTTATTCTTCAGTGTCATGCTAAAGCATGTGTAGGAAGATTTGCACTGTACTCGATCAGCACGTGTATCTGAATCTTTGCCAGATTAAAGAAAACGCGGGAGCATCCGAATCGACTGTTCAAAGGCATCTAGAAAGCTGAAATTGTATCCATCGAGCAAACGTAAGGGTTCTTCATGGGGTGACCGAACTTTTACACGGCCGATTGCTATCGAAAATTACTTTTTTCTCGCAACGAAAATGATGAACGATAAAAACACGGACAATCAGCGATAACGTCGCTCGGAGCAGATCCTAGTTAAAGCATACTAGTGCTCGTCGCGGATTCCATTTAAGAAAGATTGTGCTGTGCATTTGGAGGGATTGCAGGTGAACGTTCTTCTATGAGCTTCAGCCGTACAATCAGAACGCTAACTACTCCTTGCGATTATCATCTCTTTCAATCCCTGCAGAACTCTTTAATGAGACAGGTCTCATATCTCTCGAAGGGATAAAAAGCATCTTGACGACTTTATCTCATATAAAGATATTAGCTTCTGGGAAAATTAAATTAAATAGCTGCCTAAAATATGGATAATGGTCCGCGCTAACAGGGGCCAATATATTATTAATCGAAGAGGTCTAAGCGGAAAACAATTTTTACTCATGGTTAGGTACAATTCTGGTGCGAATTCATGGGGTGACTAATATGTAGATATTTATGGGTGCTTGAACGAGCACTTTTCTACTTTTTTTTTTTGCCCCGCACTTATTGTATGCACTTCCGTGCGGACTACTAGATAAATCTCACGTCTTAGTTAGACATTGTGCTGGACAGCGTGTAGTGCTGGAGCCGTTTCACCTAGGGACAACTTTGTCCTTAAAGGCTTATATTTAGAGCGGCAATGACGCGACCTCGCGTGTGAACAAATAGCAAATACCAGTGTAACAAACTACTAGCAGATCTGCTTCTCGCAACACATTCCTCTGCAAAACATTGGTGAGATCTCGAAACTGTCTGATAATAACACTCTCTCGCTTGCTTGCCGTTGTTATCTCTCGCTAATTTTTGATCGTACGGCTTTCACCGCCAGGAGCGTCAACGAGACTTCCTATTTGGACCTTTTCCCTCATTTGCCCGCGGCGACAGGAACGGAACGGCGACTCTTCTGTGTGTTTACAGAGGTCGCCTGGTTGGCTGGCGTTGTAATATGCCGTACAAGAAAATCCAGGAAATGGCAGACTACATTTCGTCTCTCTTCTGTACTAGATTGTTGCAGCCATCAGCTTGTGACGAGGTCTAAAAATGTTAGCGGGATTGCTTCAACAGGTGTCTGGTACAATGCCATTGAAATGTCCCGTAAAGTATCGGTAGATAAACCAGTTGTTTGTTCCGTAGTCAGCAAATGGGAACAGTTTATATGAAGAGAATCAGTAGAACCGCATTGAATTGCTAGACCACTCACGGCGTAACGACGAAATAGTCGGAACTTTAAAGTTCAACTGACTTAATCTGTGAAAATAACCAACCCTACTTTAGGGGACGTCACCGTCTGTTTACTTTTTGAAATGTCACCCGTGCCCATCAGACGTGACTGGAAGCTAATTAAATTAGAATAATAAATATTATAATGTATAGTGCATTTTTATTCAGTGACAAAAAAGGAGCCGTTTTGCATTTAACATCTGTGATACAATTTTCCTAGTTCGCCTTTAAGGGCTGTGGCGTTTAGGAGTGGAACGCGCTTCCTCCCAAAAGCGTAATTACGCATTATAAACTTAACTATTGTAAGTTAGTTCTTCTATTCGAATTAAACCCCTCATGTAGAAAAGGCGGACTGACCACTTAAATTATTACATTGCTGGAATGGTGGTGGTGGTGGCGTTTCTCCATGTTCTATAAATGTTAGATCAAGGTAGCAATAGCAATTTTCAAATGAATATTACTTTACTAAGAAATAGATTGATTTTAAAAGCTAATCTACTAGTGATTAGTGGGAGCAATCGAACTTTAAGTATCAATTTGTTGATTAAAAAAACAACAAAAACAAACTGTAACTTTCTTTCTACTGAAGTTATAGGCATATGGTTTGAAACTCGGCGTAGACTTATAATTTGTTTCATGTTGAGAGTCAACTTTTGAAGCGATAATTAACAACGGTACCGAACGTAAAACTTGAAACATTCTGACTTAAACCTGCTGACTCTAACAGGTTAATAGGTCCAGGTAGAAATAACCAGGTAGACATTAGATGTAATTGGCTTTTGTTTGACGCCGATAATCAAGCACAGGCGTACATAAAAACTGTTTTGTGTGCCGATCTCATTTACAACTAATCAGCGTTACTTTTACTACTATTACTTATCATTATTAATAACAAGACGCGTCCAGTTGCCTTCCTAGGCCTACTTACACCTGAAAATTCGATTAGGAGGCCCGGCTATCGATACTTAAAACAGCAGCACTTCTTTCGTATTCGAACCATTGGTACAAAGTGATAGTACGTATGGACTATGTGCACCAGTTAGTGTCCTAGTCTAAAGGCAAATCATTTGACGATCAGTCTCTTTTCGAGTTCCGCAAAGGTTTAAACGTGTTTAAGGAACTGTCGGAATTCTCGTATGAGAAGGCCATTGCCGAAAGGTTAGATGAATTGTACTGAGTAGTTGATTCCAGACACTGGACCTTATGATAGTCGGCACATCAGGACAAAACGACGTTAAAAACGCAGCCTGTCCGATATCACAGGACAACGTTTTCGATATCAAACATGAAAGGTTAACTTGAAAACCATGACCTTCACGATTTCTTCAGAAGAGATTTTATCTAACCGAATGTTTGATGCTTTCCGTCCCTTGTCGTTTGAAATTTTAGATACGTACTGGCCTTTAAAATATCGTCAAGAAAATTAACCGCTTTACTTTGTTCAATACATTTTATATAAATAGAATTATCAGCAGGTTGTTGCTTGTGCTACAGCCAAAACGTTTCTATCGCGACGAATTCAACTCGAGATAAATAGGGGGCGTTAGATAATCATTCGGCAGCGTGCGTCGTCTACATAATAGGATCATATATAGCCCAAATAGCTAACAAAACTTTAACGTTACACCCTGAAGCACCAGAACCAGCTAGCAGCTTTCGGCCATTGCTTGAACAACGTAATGGAAAACGAGACGCCAATCCAAACTATACTGAGTCATATAACTTTTTTATGTCGCCCCATTGTACTCTCATGCACACAAACGTTATTCTCTCTCTCTCTCTCTCTCTCTCTCTCCTTGTACACATATGTGTGCGGAAATACTTTATTGTTTTGTAAAAGCTCGTCGGGGTTTAGTTCATATGTGATTTAATGATCCAGGACCGCCTCTTTTTCTTTCATGTATGAATTATATTAGAGATCAGGAACTATGTTACATATTTTCTGCAAACTAGTATAAACACGCCATAATCCCATTATCAATTCTTTCACTAGCAAATAGTTTCAAATAGTCTTCTTATGACCTCTTCTCTCTCTCAGAGGGGTTACGTTAACCACCGACTATGCCCCTATCATCGAGCGGTCAGCGGGCTCAGGTCTATCGCCCAAGGTGCCATTACAGTAAAATCTGGCTCGAGATTCAATTACCGTCACGCACAGAAACTCTCCCTCGCCCCAAACGATGTGTTTAGCCTTTAAAATAGATTAAGAACATTGTTTGTTATAGATAGATCTGTTCGACAATTTTTTGACAGGGATATGTAATCAGTGTCCCGTGATTGGATTGACCAAGATTCACCTTTCACTAAGACTAAGTAAAATTATACTTGCTATTGCTATTAGCTCTAAATCTGTATGACACTGAGTATAGTTATCGGATTTAGACTACAATGGAGTTTTCACAGCGCAACGGAGGGACTTTTGGTGGGCATTGGAGGCTTCGAGATCTTGCTGTTCCTTCTGGCTTCCGATCGAATATTAGCCGAGCGAATGGGACAGGATCATTTATGCTATATTATACACGAACCTGATAGAGAAACGTATCTGTTTGCATATTTTACATCCTGTACTGCTTCCGTTAAATGGTGATTTAGATAGCTATCTCTAGACGCCGGACCTGTCTCACCTGGTAACACCAAGGGCGGATGTGGGAACGGAAAATGCTTGACAGCTGTGTCTTGTAAAGGGACCGTAAAAAATAACTCAAGTCTTTTCACGGCTTCGGATATACAAAATTTGACAATGACAGCAGCTTTTACGTGCGCGTAAACCGTTACGAGTGAGTAAAAATAGTGACTCACCATAATTGTTATTGCGTTATGGAACTGGCTTGTCTGGATCCTACGGTCGATTCTGCCTCGCGAGAGTAGGCTACGATGAGTTAAGCAGTCATAAACGGATCTGCGCAAGTATTCAAAAAAACACATTTTTTGCACGCCTATACCGTATTGAACAAGAACCGATATCGGTTCTTGTTCAATACGGTTGTGCTCGGAACCTAATCCGAGGTGTTACGTTATAGGCTATATAGTGTCACTTTATAGGAGTTGCTCTGTGGGCTAGTGTAGCATGGCCCTAAGGTCAGCAGCGGAAAAGCTCTCATTTTGCGAGGATGAGGAATTGTTTAGATAGTATAAATTTTAGCTTCTAGCATTTGAAACCCTAGAAGGTCGGGGCTTACTCACTGAGCCAAATGAGCGGAAGGCTTCAAAAGGTTACAGGTAAAATTCAGGCCGTGGACTGAATTTTACCAGAAAGATGCTCTCTAAATGTATTGGAATGTGGAGACAATTACAGAAGCGTCGTCGGTTCCGCACGACGAAATTTTGCCGCAAGTTTATATAACAGTTACCCAAGGGGCTTTTAGAAATAAACGATTGTATGTAAACTGCTCTCGTCATTATAACTGTGTAACTACAACGCATGATATCATCAGGTAATCTTAGCCGGTATATTTAACAATCTCTGCATCAGTGGCTTCGACTGGCCAGTATTTGGTTTTGTTAGTCCGGTAACAACTGAACGAAAGCTCACCAATATAACAAGTTACATGGAAATCTCTCTCGTATTTGTTTTATCTCAGGTCTATTCAAAGGTTGCCTATTGTTAACTGCTTATTGTTATTGTTACTTATTGTTAATTGTTATTGCAGAAACACAGCCGCGATCATATCCCTAAGAACGTCATTGTAAAATTTCCCGCCATTTCGTGAGGCCAAATCCAGTTTAATAGTACTATATGTATACTTACGCGGCACAAAATCCATGGCTCTATCATTTAACTCCTCATTGCCAAATGAACAATATCGACCTATCAATTTAGCCATGTTTTTTAAATTATCCTCCCTCATTAATTGACTTTCGGCCATACAGAAGTCAGTAAGATTACAATTAAAATACATAACCTGCAGATGTATTTGTACGTACATGCATCGACAATTCCATGCACCTTGTTGTAGGGTACTGCTAGCGGTTCTCCATAGAGACGTCCGTATAAACGCCAATTCGATCTATACTGTCGAAGCTAAAACGCTTTTTTTTCTATACGAACATCTGACGTATGGCGAAGTTTAAATGTAATGCCTCCTGTTTCAACCACATGTTTCTTTCGAGGTATGTTTAGCTTTGTCGTTCCCGTTGCGGCGGCCTTTTCCTAGCTGACATCAGGAGGCACGGAACGAATTTCTGTCGGGTACGTAACGTTCATTTGATAAGGAGCCAGTAACCCTGGGGCCGCGATCCTGTCATTCAGCAGCGAAAAACTAAAGAAGCCTGCAAAAACAGGCTTCAACTTGCCATCAAACCTTGAAGGCTTGCCCTGTAGTAAACCACACACTACTGCTGGTTGTTTTGGCTGTTTCGCCTGGTGCCCTCTCGGTGTCGCCGATCGTCAGAACAAATAGACACCAAGAAAAAAACGAAAAACATTTAGGAGACAGAAAGCAAAAAAGATCGTATTGGGCCTACGACGTCAAGCCAGAGCGGCTATTGGCTTCAAAGAAGTTTCTGGACTTCGTGGCTGATGCAAACGCAACGTTGGCACACAGGAACAGCTGGTGAGTTTGGCAAGAGCGCTAACAAAGGAGGTGCGAAGGGAAACGGGCCTGAGAGGAGTGAATTGAGAAAAATGGAGTTGTGCGGGAAAAAACCCAAAATCCAAATTTTACTATATCCGTTCTTCTATTCGTCGGCCGCATCCGCTTTGATAACAGTACGCTATTTGTAGAACGAACTAGAAGGTCAAGTAGTTGGCTGCTGTAATTCATAGTGATCTTGAAGATGATGTTATGATGAAATTATAAATGTTGTAAGTTTATAAAAAGTAACTTGAACTGCTTATCAACTAGTGGCAACAGATATTAGCTATCGAGCTACGCTAGACATTAGCGTATCGTTTGGTCTCTTTGGAACAGACTTCAGCGAGGAACGAGACAGTGTTTATTGAGAGCAGCGCACATTCCAAATCAACGAATGCTCCCGTTCGATGGCCATTATCTACAAGTAATGTTTTTCAGAGTATAGAGTAAGCTGTCGTACGATCAACGAACGCGAAATGGTGCCGCCGCGATTTCAGCTTAATTTCTTCAGTTATATCGTACATCTGCTTTTTTATTCAATACTTTTATCGAAACGTCGCGAAAGAAAGCTTTGTTGATTACAGCGCAATGAAAAAACTTGTACAACGGTTCCCGCGGTGTATTGAATTCGATCGATTCGATACCGTAGCCTTTCAGCGCACATTTGTGTACTTCTGAAAAACAAACAGCTTAACCCACTTACCAACAGTCGACAAATGGTCAGCTAATTTAAACTTATTGCGCCTTAACCTGCGTGAGTCCTGAACGTTGCTAGGGGTTTCTGTCCATCCTAGATGTACTAACGCCTATTTACTCTACCCTTCCTTCACTTTGGAGCAACTATCTACGTACACGCTTTCCAACTATCACTGCAAGACTCTGTTGTAGCTGTGGGCGCGTAAGCCACCTTCTAGTTTTGCCTTGTAACATAGTCCAATTGTTTGTCGGATCCTGCTGTTCTTCGTGACTACCTAGGTCTACATTGCACGAAAAGCGGGTACTTCAGACAGCCGTATCGGTGCGCTTCTGAGCCGTTGGATGACTGTACGCGTCAGTACGTCGAGGTAAGAAAATTACGGTAGCAAAAAAACAATTCGCAGACATAACGGGTACCTCTTTCCTCTCTTCCCGGATTCCTTCAACTATTCAACCCTTGCCTATAGTAAATCTGTCTCTCTGGTCTTTTTTTCTTAATCATAAAACGTTTTTTCTTGGTTGCACCTTTTTGTCTAAAATGCCATAGACAAGCTGTCTGTATCTTTCCCTTCTAAAAAAGAGAAACTTCCCTATCGTTGATACTTCCCTCCTTCAGAAGAGGCGTTCCAGAAAAACCGGACGTCCGCTCGGGACCACCCTAAACGCCAGGAAAAATTGTCCTAATTTATACAATTTTATTTATCTCCTATAGACATGATACGCGTACGCCGAGAAACGTCCTGGTTTCTAGAAAGAAGCTACTCGTTTACACGGTAGCTGTCAGCCGCAGTCTGCTTAGGCCACAACTGGTAGTCGAATAGGCTACATTTTTTTTGTCCCCCCTGTCCCCTTCGCTTATTTGGTGACCCAGTAGAGAAATGAACCGCAAATCAAACGCGCTGGAAACTGCGCACGTCCCACAACACGATGCCGCCTTAGGTCTGCAAGGCTTTCCATTTTGACACTAGTGCGTCATCGCTTTGTCTTGCCTGTCAAGATTTTCCAGGGTCCCGCCGCTGCTGTCCGTAAAGTGTTAAGTGAGTGTAAATCGGTACATAGCGATTAATAATTGCTATCGATAGAGCAATACAACCCTACGAAAATACTCTAACAGAAGAAAAGGCAGCTTGCCTTCGAGCCTGTCGAGTTTTCCCGCACTCGTGCGTTTTTGAAAGGCCTTTTTTGTTAAAAAGAAAATTCCAAATTACATTTGCTAGTGGACCAGCATGGGCGTATGTGCTTTAATGGGTTTTTCCTTGGATGTGCGCATCGGTTGGTTAGTAGGCTAGCCACTGGATGAAACTTCTCTAAGACAAGACATGCCAGGATAGAAAAATGGACAAAAAATAGAATAGAGATTTCCGAATGTAGCCCGAATATGTAGCCTTGGCATTCATTTGCAAAGAATATGGGAACGACCGATATGATCGGAAAGGCGATTACTCAGCAAAGCTAGACACGTGTCGGGCCATATTGAATAACATAACAGGAAATGGTACCAGGCTTTATCAGGAGCAAATGGAACGCTACAGGTAGGTTTTTAATTTTCTTTTTTCGTCAAAACATGCGTTGTAAATTACTGTTACAGTGAGTGTACACTAGTGACACGTTAACCTAGATAATTTAGCTAAGATCTTTCGACCTTCCTTTGGGCTCTCTTGATCTATCCTTAGCTGACGCAACAGATCAGTAAAGGCTTTAATGCCACAAATTGGCATAATAAATAGTAAAACCACAGATGATCAAAGTGAGCTGGCCGGTCGGTCGGTCTGAAATCATGTTTTTGAATTTTACGTCTGACTCTACGGTCACATCAGGTTCTTATATCCCGGTTTAGTCATGCGCATCATTGTGTATGTGAAACTATGAAAAAATGATGATTTACTTTTGGAAACCGTTTAACATTAGCGTTTACGGTCGCTTGACCTTCTGTAACGTAATGGTATTCTAGATCAGATACAGTCAGAATCAGCAGTATTATCTAATGCTAAACAGGAACATGCGATGAAGACGTTTACCGAGAAGTCTCTTAATTGAAATACATGCACATGGTAAATACGGCTGATATGGACTATGCTTTCTTTCAGTGTATTTCAATATATCCAAAGTTGAATTGATATTATTTTGTTAGAAAATATATGGCAAAATGCTAGGATCGGACATTTTCTCCGAACGACGGCTATAGCTGATCAAAACGCTCAACGTATAGGGTTAAATAGATCAGCAAAGATCGAAAAACGACGCGCAAAAAGTAATTTGCCTTTCGAAAGATTCGTCGAAGTTAGGCGTATTTGAAGCTAGCCGTTTTGTTAACTTTCTCTCGGTTTTTTTTTTTTTTTGTTTTTTTTTTGCTTCTGTAAATACAGATTAGACTATAGCGATAGAGCGATAACTATTCCGATGATACAACATCACTTCAAACTCGAGTCACGCCTTAAACGTGATATAAACACCCGAATAGACAAACATGGCCTGTTTCAATCTAGAAACATGTAACTACTGTTGTCTTAGCTATACGGTGCGAGTACGGCCGTAAAGTGCCCAGACTATATATGCATAGCATCAGGAACGCTCATTTGTGAAAAGTAGAAGCTCAACTCAATAGCAATGGAGCATTACTGATTACCTCTATCGAAATACAGATGCCCCTAGAGGACTGGCCTTCTCTTTTTGCCGAACTCTATGCGCAGGATGACAATACCAGCGATTTATATTGAAGTAAGGCAATTAAGCCACTGTTCTCGTTTTTGATCAGACTGTTGTAGTCTTTTTGGCAACGCTTCTCGTATACATTAACTGCTACATTACACAAGTGATTGCCAATGCGTTATTTCAGTGTTCAAGGGAAAAGATAAACCCGAAACATGTTCACAACTAATGGCCTCGAAGGCAATCAGCCATATGTAACGCTCTTGTACGACATTAGCCTACTTTCTGATCCACTCACTGCTGGAAAAATGAAAGCTGAAGTATCGTAGTACTTCAATAGCGTCGTAATTGCATCGTGTTACTCATATAATAATTTAATATCATTTTATTCAATTTAATATAACTCACAATTTAATAATACTATGTTAATATTTACAGCTCATACAGTCATAACATCTATCAAACGATCTCATCTAAAGCATTCCTTCCTCCGAAATAGTTTTAATTGAAATATAACTTTTAGGTATGATTGTTTCATTGTCTATGGCATTGTCCCGCATCGTGAGTTCCCTAAACCTCAACGTTAGCGTTTTCGATTAAATGAGACTGGAGCTGCTCGTAGCAAACCTATCAAAAAAGACCTACCCTATCATAGGTATCTTGTGATGGATGCAAGATGCATTTGTCGGTCAAGTTAAGTTAAGCCAAGTGGCCCTATTCGAAAGGGTTTCTGATATTGGCGCCAATAATTAAGATGCGCGTTTAGTCAGTGGTTGAATCAATAGTTGATTTTACCAGCGATGCTTGGATGCTGCACACTATCTTAGAGGGGTTCCGATACCGGGTGTTACTTGAAACCCGTCAGGGATCAATGTGGCTATCCCGATGCATTCGATTGCTTCGTGTTCCTAATGTCGCTTTTTTACCTGGGATTGGGACCTCTCCATAGAGGTATGTCCATCCATAGAAATCGACGAAGTTTCATGATACTGGCAGAGGTCATGGATCCTGACCGCTTTGAAAAGCTTTTTTTTTAATCAACATAGAGAATGATGTTGTTATTGTAGTGGTACATCCTATCTGTTTGCGTGGACCGACACATTGACCGACGTTGCAGTGACCGACGTGTTTCGACTTGTTGGAACTGCTCTGCCGATCCCAATTTGCGCGCCCAGTCACGCAATGATGCATCATATTATACAATGATATTTCTCCGCAGTGTTATATAGTTTGAGTTGTTCGATGTACACGAACAGCGTCATTAAGAGTGTTCTAATTTAATTATTGGGCGTGCTATACCATTCACTCTATGTAGAAAAAACCGAAAATGCAGCCGAGCTTCGTCTCTCTCTAATAGATCGGATACCCTGTAGCTAAGCAGATTGATGTACAGCGGTTTTTGTTTTGTTCGTTTTGTTCGCTTAAGTATATGCAAAACAAAGCGTTTTAACAGGTGAGGTTGATTTTGGATGATACTAGTGTGCTGTCGCATCACAATGAAGTTCTTAGCGGATTTCTAAAGAAATAGTCGTAATCCCAAATTGAAGGTATCCCCTCCGCAGGGATAGGAGGTGCCGAGAAGCCCGGCGTTCCATAGCCGTCTAATCGTCTAGCCGTCTAAGATCGATCGAACGGTGTCAGACACGTCAGCAGTAAGAGGTATCCAAATTCACAAAGCTAGGATCTATAAGTGACGTATAATATTGGATATGAAAGTTCGACTTCAAAGTTCGGACGAGTACACAACAAGTTATCGCTAGCTAGACTGGTCGTAAAGCCAGTCGGTTTAAGCGCTTCATTAGAAGTTGTATACAATTGAAAACCAGGTACACATTCAATTTACAAAGTAACAGCTGCTGGTTTTTTACAGTATCGTTTTCGAATTTAGCCTATTTGCCGGATCAAACAGTCAACTTAAAAAAAATCGTCTAACTAATAGGTTATTATTGAAGTTCAGATCGCTGGGACGAAGATTCATGTTCATTTTTTACGACTAAGAATTAACGTGATCGTGATGTGTGGACGATTTAGGAAGACGACTGTGGACTAAATCACTCCGATAATGTACAGAGCCTTGAAAGGGTCGATTGTAAATGTAGCTCAAAGATGAGACAAAATATTGCCAGTGGCAGTGTCCTTCGCTATTATAAGTTATTGCTTGCGTTATTTGACAACAGTGTCCGTTGGTAGTTTAGTATATAAAGGGAACTGATCACTTAATCTATACTAACGGAATCGTTGAAGAACCGTATAAGGAACTGATTGTTGTGTCGTGCATGGTAAACACGAGATTTAGCAGTAAGGCTTGACAATAAGCACATTTGAGATAAGTCCCTTTTCGATATCTGGGTTTGGCTTTTCAGGGCTGCCTCCCTCCTTAAGCGGTGCGATCCTTCGTAGATTTCAAATGAGTAGAACTCATTGCACAAGGAGCTTTACCTGTAAGCTAAATCTAGTATACATTCTTACGCCTTTGATACAAACATATATGAGTGCGTATATTTTAATTGCTAGGATCGTTACTTTATTATACTTTGTATTAACTATATCAGAGTTCTTATTCTAATGCCGGAGCAGCTCTTATTATAGAAAGGTCTCTAATACTATTTATTGCACGCAGTTGCTTTCGTGTATTGATTCAACTGTATGAGATGAGCACAAATCCACCCGCGATTTATGTTTCATAAGTTTTCTGGTAGAGAGACAGCGATGCGTTTTTTTGTGATTTTTGAAAAACGTTTTCTTCGGCCAGTAAGTGTCGTCCGAAGTGCGGGCTGCGTAGTAAAGATCTGTAACGATTTTCAATTTCGTTTTGTAGAATTACATTTTCTGCTTCGTTGAAACGAATAACCTGTGGTCTTCTGCCTCTGTACATCTCGAGTCCCATCAATTTGCTATAAAAAAATATTTTGAAAAGAATAAAGACAATTACGTTTCGTAATTCAAAGACTAAAATGTTTTTAAATAAGTACATAAAACTTAACAACTTGTATCCCAACGTAAATTGGCAATGAAATAGGCCTTTTGTACTTTTAGCTTAAGAAGAAGATACTTACTAAAGAAATCATCAGATGCAGCTGCTTTTACTTTTTAAACTAAAGTACGAATTAGATCGGCATACGATTGATTTTCGTTGTCGCTTCCTGATTGTCGATAAATCTAGGTTGGCAGCTGCGCGGTTCCATTGAAGAGAGCAACCCGTATCTGGACAACAAGCGACTACGTCTTTGCCCACTAATCCTAGATATTTATGGCGGTTTAGCTTTGAATGGAAGCATAAACATACTTCGTTTTGTACTGAAGGAAACCAAAAAGCGACAACCTGTCGATTGCCATTGAAATCCATGGACTTAGTGAGACACCTCAAATTGTAGCTATTTCTCTACGTTTAAATATACAAACAATTTCTTTTCATTTCCATTGTCTAGCATTAATGGTATTTGAAGCCGCAGCAGTCCCTGTTTCAAATGTGCGCCTACGAAACTTTTTTGATGTACATATGCGTATAGGCAAGCAAGCATTATATAACGCTAGGATAAATTCCCGACTCTAGTAGATACGAGTTTCACAGTATCAGACGAGTGGAATGTTCTTTCCATCATGGGTTAATTCTTCAGCTTTCCCAAGACTAGCGAAGGTATAATAGAAAGCCTCTTAAAGTAGTTTCTTTTTATATTTAATTTGTTATATTGATACACGCTCAACTCAACATGTGTCTGCACAATGATTTATACCTGCATTTAATGACAATTAAACCGTCAACTGTAGTTAATTATACTCGGATATAAAATTCCAGTTTGTTTTGCTGCCCCTGTGGTATACTTTTCTCAGTGACTCGACCGGACTGAAACATTTCCCAAGCTCTCCTAGAATGAGCTTTCTAAACGTGTATGCACAACCTGACACAGACAATAACAAAAAGAGTTTTTCAAAAAAAGCTTACTCATAACGGGTCATCAAAAGAGCAGTTCAGGCCCACTAGCGATCACTAACAGCAAACATCCAACTGTTAGCTACCACTCCTATGGCAAGACCTCCTAAACCGTCTAGACTATGTAATAAGCTTATTCACCAGGTCTGGCGGACAAGACCTATCGTGGACCGTGGACAAGCAGCCTGTGTGCTCCATGTAAAGCAGAGCGTAAAGGCCGTCCTCTTTCTAGACAGAGATCTTTTTTCTTACAAAATGGAAAGCCCAATGGAAAAGGCCGCAGCACATGATTAAAGATTAGAAACTATCATAGTACGGTGTAGCTTTCGGAATACGATAAAGGCCGAGGAAAGGCCTGCATGAGTCAAATCTCTCAGGAACGAAGCAACAAAAAAGTTGGTCGGGGCTGTACATACTAGCAAACGTATCATTTCCGCAGTTTCCTTTGCGAAAATGATTAGGCGATGCGTATGGGGTAAACTATTTGGGGAGATGAAGGAAACCCTTAAGATGTTTATATTAATAAAATTGGAATATAAGCTTCAGAAATAACGCAGCACTCACTACACAGAATGAAACCTGCGAAAGAAATCGATTTTTCCGTACTGGACTCGAATATATAGCTTTGTATGCCATATGCTCAAGATGACGATCCGTTTCCCAGAAACGTTGCAACTTGTACAGGGATTTTCGAAGATGAAGCTTCAATTCCACAATGGCGGAATAACTGCAATGATTCCGCCATAAACAATGTAAAATTGACACAGGAAGGACATGAGACGCCTGCTATAAGTTTACAGATCATTGATTTAGATGTAATAGCAAACGACTTGATTAGAGTAAATGACCAATCGCAGGAACCAGACTAATTACGATCTAATTATTAAATTAACACAGGGAATTACGATATCGCGCACGATATAATTTCTCACAACAGCGAAGTATTTTTTTTTATTGAAGCCGGTTAGTAGGTGAAGAATAATTTAAAAAACCACAATCGGAGAATAAGGTTAATTGCAGCGATGGGCGTGGTGCTATACCATAATAAAACGGCTGTAATAGATTCGACCTCGGAAGTCCGAACTCGTTGCAGGTTAAGTTCACACAGAAAGAAATCAGCCGTCTGAAGCATTTACTTAACTAAACATAAGACTTAAAACATTTATCTAGCAATGAAGACTTTATAACACTAAGCGGGTCATCTTGGATGGATCAACTTAGGAACAGCTTTGTTGACGTGTGGTCCTGACTCGAGGAGATAATGCTAGGACGTGAACAACATGGCTAAGGAGTTTGGTCATTAATTTTGAAGGCTTTCTTGTTACCATAAGTAATCCTACCTATAGCATGACGAAAATTCGTGGAGCTGTGTCTTTTACACAATTAGAATGCTAACAGCCACTTGGTCTGA
This sequence comes from Varroa jacobsoni, assembly GCF_002532875.2. Taxonomy (NCBI): domain Eukaryota; kingdom Metazoa; phylum Arthropoda; class Arachnida; order Mesostigmata; family Varroidae; genus Varroa; species Varroa jacobsoni. The sequence goes on from NW_019214111.1 coordinate 165,859, forward strand.
GGCTCGTGATCATCGCTTGAAATGCGGGTTCTAAAATGTAAATACACTTGTATGTATGGATACTTAAAGCGTTTTTTGAATGCTGGCCCATCCTTCATAGTGCCATCGGCTTTTTAGCACGCCCAAAAAGCCTGCTATCATTGTTATATTATATATTGTCGTGGTAGATCACAGCGTCCCGTATTGGAGTATCCTCAAGCTTGTCGTTTACACGACGCTTCATATGGAAACGATGTTCATCTATTTCATTAAATTGAATTCAATTACCTTGGCTCACGTACGAAAATCATGCATGTTTTTGTCAATATTCGACACATCGAGCACGACAGGCACATTGATACCACGCAAAAATAGATTCTGTGCTTTATTCCTATTTAGCAATCCTTGTATGTACTTCTATCAACTTTTTTTTTCGATTTCCGTCTAGTTAATTTCTTTGGTCTCCCAACGACGTCAAATCAATAAAAGCGTTGAACAGCAACAATCACAAATCCCGTTCTAGGTTTGTTAGGGCGTTGCAGCATGGCTTTATCGTTGGAACCATGATAGCGTTCTTTGGCTTGTATCTTTTAGATAGGCTTAGAAGATAGGGGGCAAAACGAAAGCTATCTGCGCGTTTCGTAAAAGGTATCAATCGAATTAAAGTCTGATTTGAAATTCCCATTGTGCTAACAGCGATAGCGGCTGAGACAGCGGTCACTAGTCACCATCAGCAAATTCAAACTGTGAAGAAATCGCACACTCGTGTCTAGCACTTGATTTGATAGGAAGACATTTTTCCACTACAGATGACTGCTTGCGCGTCCCGCCATCGCCATGCCCGTGGGCAACAAAGATATTTGTTCAATTAAATCTCGTGTGAGTTACGGGCATTTAAGATCTCACTCCCGCAGGAGCTATGCTTCATGATACTGGGCAGACAGGTGTAGACAGCAAATTCGGCTACATTTGTGTAAATCTATCGAACCACGTGCATTATCAGGTTCGTAATTCATCGTGGTTCGATCCATTTTTACTTGGTTGTCTATTGTTATCGTTCCTTTGGAGGTTCTTCAGGGCTCGGACTTCCGTTTTCGACGCTACCTTTTTCTTTTTAGCTACCCCCACTTCTGTTTCGAGTCGTCACCTTTCCGGTGCTGCAGACGACTGTCCTCGTTACTTTCTCATCTTCTTTCTTGAAACTGTCCACACTATAGCACCCGCGAACTAGTGTAACAACACACATCCCTGAACCGTGTTCGCAGCCGCGTTCCGCATTGTCACTCCTTTCGTCGTGCAGACAATATTCGTTATAGTTGACTTCTTTTGTCCGCGAACAACTCAATTTGCATTTAGATCAACACCCCAGCACGTCAAGGTGCCGGTGTCCACGTGCAAGCGTAGGGCCAGGCTGCTCAGCAGTCCTATGCTGTAGTTCAGCCTCTGCCATAACAGGCGGCACTGTATTCCAAGTGTTTTGAACTACTATCAAAGGACAAGTTGACAAACGCGAGTTCCGTCGAGGAAAACGCACTCCGCAGTGATCCAGTGCTTCTAAGCCTAGCCTGCAGGGCATCAACGTTAAATTATGCTCGTGACACTGGATTAGTTAGGACGAATCCATGTCTCACAAGCTACCCATGCGCCAATGTCTACAGCCAAGCTCGCGGAGCCGACAACCGTGCGACAAAAGCTTACATGAGTAAAATAATGTAGAGGTTCTCGGGAAGCCTGACTATGTCGCATGTCCGTACTGTTGTCTAAGAAGAAAAAAGAAGGGTTGGGGGTTGCAGGGTGTTTTGGGTTTTCTGCTCGGACGAGAAAAGCGTTTTTGCTACTAAGCAACAGTAAAGAAAACGACTTGAATTCAGCTCGAGGATGGTGGGAAACTCAAAGTCGCGCTTTGTTGTTGCTGCTGCCGAAAAAAAAACCGCCTCGAGTTTGGAATTCTTCCTTAACGTCGAATTCAGCAAGACGTCGGAAAGCAGGGTACAAACACAACAGGAAGGTCGCTAAGTTTGTAAGGAGGAAAATATAGAAGGAAAAAATAGCATCAAGAAAAACTTGGTACATATTGATTAATCGAATTTCTCCAGGAGGGATCAAGATACGGGGTGATATGGATTGGGCGACGTCTCTGAAGAATCTATTTCGAGTGTTAAAGCACGGCTCCGGATGGCTTTGTATTAACAGATCTTGTTTGGAATGGAATGGAAAGAACGTATTTCTTCGAATCGTGTTTAACTTCTGGTCTATATTTATTTTGAAATGTTTCATACGTCCGAAAAGTGTACGACTTAAGACATCGATAACTAGCGGAAAATTCGTTTGTATTTTTTTTCTGGTTAAAAAATATAGCTTTTTTTTTCTAATAAATACTTAAAAAAAGAAATACTTCTGCCTGTCTATACCGAGCTCTGTACGGATTATTAATAACCTATCAGGTAATCACACGATCTTCTGCCGCTGGACCAATAGGCTGAACGCGTAGTTAATATATTGTTAACTTTTCCAATTTGCAGCAGATAGAACAGAATATACTGCAGGCATTGTATCCTATCGCCTATAAGATACACTTGAATGTATGCTACATGCATGGGCAGCGCGCGTTAATAAGAATTGGAAATAAATAAGAATCGTTCTCTTTATAGATTTGTTCGCTGGCAGACGGAAGCCTCACATAGAGCAGTAGCATTCTGCACGATCTGTTTACGCAATTTTAGCTGGTACTGTATCCACGGGTGCTCTTAGTAATTAAAATTGCATATACTTAATAATGATTAGTTAGTACATTTATGGTTTATTCCACATGTATATGCTCCTTTTTTGTGTAGTTTCTACAAGGCGGTGCCTACTTGGTAACGCGTGAGCTCTGAGATCGTCAAGTAATTGCCTGTAGTTCTGAGGGACGCATCCGACTCTGCGCGGCCTTCAACTTTTCGCAACAAGACTTGCTACTTATAGTTACCTATTTTTTCTCTTTGGGCTGAGCGTGCCATAAGACAAAATGCCATTTCATGTTGTGTTTGCGAAGTGTCGATTGTACCTTAGAAAAAACCTTTGAATTTGATAACATTGTTCATTGATCTTAAATATCTTTTGGCATTTACTGTTTACCCAAAGACGAGGAGAAATAACTAGTGGGCATGTAACAATTTTCGATTTTCCGCATCATAAATTAGTACGTTACAAAGAAATTGAGGACATAATAAATTGTTTTCTTTTTTTGCCGTCCCCTGGTCTCAGAGCGGCATGGCCTATTCTGGTTCGGTCGTTGTTCTATGGCGGCCTTTGTTTATTTATTTGATTAATTTTTATTTTTCCGTAACTGAAAGCATCCAAAGTCGGGAAGCTACGAGGCACTCGAGCCAAGATTCGGCCTGGAAAAAATTTTACTCTGCTTGATTTTTTTTCTGCTAACTGAAGTTTATTCCCCAGGTCTCCATTGATGAGGAAACACATAAGCTCTAATTGTCGCAGCAACAAGACCCGCCTACATAGATGTTGTTCTAAAGCGAATATCCTTAAGCAACATCCTTGTCGCATTACTTCGGACAGTTCTATAAACGGCCTTTAAATTAGGCTTCAGTCTTTGGCACGTCCTGGTTCAGTAATGTTCGACCGGATTCGTTGACAGTATCGCAATAGTTACAAAAATAGTTGGTTAGTCCATATGGATTAGATAGATCTGTAGCTTAATGGGTAATGTGTCTGCCCTGCTAATCTTAGGGATACGCTGCGGTCTAAGTTCTGACCCGATCATAGACGGAGAGACACTTCGTTTCGTACTAGGAGTTAGCCGTCTGATAGGACGCCTAACGGCGACACTGGACGCAAAACTCGAAACGTTATCCTCAATCACTGCCTGTATAGCTTCTTTGTTGGACGTTCTTATGAGTAAGCTTGAAAATGATTAGGTAATTGCAATTGTTGCTACGCAAAGGCAGATCGTACTAAAGAAATAATCGATTGTTATAGTGAATTACCGTTAGCAGCACGCACTATGGCTGGAAACGTACATTTTGCAGACGATGATTGACACCATATTTTGAAGTGCTTCCTGAAGTCAGCATGGCGCCTTTGAACACGTATCTCATTTTTCTCTAAAAGCTGACGCTATTATGAGAATCGTTATCTGTCATTCAAATGGCTAATGCGCTCCATCAAATGACCTCGGCCATTTTGGCTCATGGTCAGACCTTCAAATATGCTTTACGCGTAGCACCTCGCACCATTCGCAAAGTGGCAGAGATGACACTAAATAAATTCGAAGAAGTACGACCTGTCTTACTAGAGGGAAGTCTTCATTCGATTCAAGTCTACGTTCATGTGCTTCATTCGAAACTTAGAAACCAATCATTGGCTTTTACCTTATTGGCCGTCCGCTTACAAAGCCTTTTCGCACGTAACACTCAAACATTTCGTTTAGTTTAAATCTCAATACAACTCTGCATCTCATTATTGAGTTAACTGAATGAAATTTGTGTTACTCAAGGATTGCTATTACGTCTGGCTCTCGTTTTAGCTTTCACAAATCGACATTTCTGTACGTTCAGCGGTCTTGCTAACCCGGTGTCAAACCGGTGATCCGGTTATCTTCTTGAAAAGGCAACATGGGTGTATCTATTGTTCATTTTTACGCAAATCGTTCATTACGCATACCATAAACCAGTTATGGTATCGTAGCCCTCCGTCAGAAGGGTTAGGGCTTACATAATTGCAAACAGATTGAACCGTGGTGCTACAATCTTAGAATTGTCATTGGAGAATAGACGGCTGAGTTTCCATAATTCGGGAACCGTGGTTTTTAACACAGACACTGATGTATTAAATTGGGTGTGTGCACGGTAACAACCTTCCTTTCAAATTAATTCGTTTCCACTGACTTCTCGCAAATTCTCTGTCAGTTTAAGATGCTAATTTATAAAAAAACAGCGAAAAACAGCCGCGAATTTCGAAGAAAACGAATCCAATAAAATGATTAAATATCGTTTTCTTCACTGTCGTTCTATGAAAAAGGCAAAGAATGTTTTCCCATACAGAAAAGACTTTTCAGATCAGCAGTGCTTGCCTCGTAAGTTGAAGTTACTTTCGAAGGTCAATTTAATGGCGCACAGCAGTACCCATACATGTGCTTTTGTAATTTGTCATTCCGTAATTTGTCTTCCTTTTTGTTCATCTCGATGCGTTATGGGGGTACGACCTGGTACCAGACTGTGTCTCTGTCTCGTAGATTAATAGCAGTACGCATGACGTCGCGGATTTCACACAATGGGCTATTAATCACTGGATAATTTTAATGCTACATCAATGAAATATTATTTATCATGAAACATAGAAAAAACAAAAAATAAAAAAAAAAAACCTATTACTCAAAGTAGAACGTGCACATGAGGATTGTTTACTTTAAATATCGATCCTGCAATACAAATACCTGCTGTTTACGCTCAATGCTGACTAAACCATTCCAAGATCTTAAAGCTATACCTAAGTAAATTTACTTGCTTTTTCGTCTTCTAAGTTTAAATATTTTTTTCTTTGTTAGCTTTCAATGCTTGAAATATAAAAAAAAATATTGAAAATCTAATAGTTGGAAAATAGTTAATTTCACATTTGATAAATACATCGCTAACGGCTATATACACTCTTTTTCTCGGCCTAGCTATTCTCTATACCCGAGCAAATCAAAGCTCCAACGTAGGTTAGAGAAGGTCTTTTTGACGTACACCTATTGCGTGCCGATTGGCCTAGGTAGTAGCGCCGGGATCTTAAAATCAAAAAGCCTTCGTTTGATGCGTTGCAGTACTTCAAAATCTGTTCAGTAATTAAATTATAATATATTAAATATACTGAGTCTTCGTGAAGAACTTAGTTCACCGAGTGTCTATTACAGTCTTTTAAAAGTACAGCGTTTTGCGATTTTTTCAAGCAAATTCAATGTCCTTGTAGTTGGACCGAATTCCTAGATGTACGTATTCCCGTCTCCTGTTACTTATGTTAAAAAGGCCGGTTTCAGTTTTATCCACGAACAAATAAATTAATAAACAAAACCAACATTGAACGATACACTACCGCTACGTAGTTAATTTTCCCACTAATTACCTTTCGATTCGTCCGCATTTTTATATGGCCTGTTTGAGATGAAATCTCCGTCTCTCTCTATCTTCATATCAAGATCAGCAGTTCCGGCGAAACAGAAGGCCCAGTCCGAGAAAACAGAGTGTGCAACAGGCAATGATGGGCAGGGTTTTTTTTTCTCTCAAGATTGAATCACTCCGTACAGGCCAGCAACTATATGTATGGAAATAGCAGCGTCGATGCACAGCCGTTCTCTAACTTGTCATCATCTAGCGTGGCTGCCGGCATATCGCTGCGGTTCCTTCTGGGGATCAACGCGTAGTACGAGTTTGCTCACTGGTGGAAGCTGAGGGATAGTTCTTCGTCCGCTAAAACATCAACTTCGGCAGTGCTGAGAGCAATGGCATCAATGAAAGAGGTTCACTTCCTTAAGCCTTGCTTCGTCTTAATGATAGAGCTGATGAATGAACAAAAGAGATTGAGCAAGGGTAACGAAGGATCCTTGTCTTTTGCCACAATGGCATAAGGTCTTTTTGGTGGGAGGTTAATACTAAGAACTGTGGGGCGTAGGACGTAAGGGCGTACCAAGACCAGGGTTACTTGAGGTAAAGTAAGAATTAGAGCCAAGAGTTAAAAATTAAGGAAGTATGGATAGCATGGGAATGAAGTAACGTCCAACGGTGTATCGGATCTGCGGGAGTCTTGGTAGAACTTGTTGAGTCTATCTAAGACGGTGCTCGATACGATGCAGGGCAGATCGAGTCGAAACTATGATTCAAAAGGTTTTTTGTTAACTGGAAAATTATCCTTTCGGTGTTTACGATGAACAAAGATCAATGTCAGAGAGTGGCACATATATCCGTTGCAAGATATCACCCAATGGCAATTTCCAAATGGCGCAGGGTTAGAGGAAACTTTCACATTTATGATAATTCTTAGTACTCACACATTTTGAATAAGAAACATCGTTCTCTTTCTTAACACAACGAATAAAAAGACAGTCGCACATCTGTGGCTGCTTAGTATGCCCAAGCAAGCTCAGTGTGGGCAAGCATATTTACGAACATCAGCCATTAGGAGGTCATAACGCTCAAATGGTATCTGTAAGCAATATTCATTCACCGATTTTCGGCCTGACACCGCGATATGTAAATAAGCAAAGGCAGATAAAAAAAAAATCTATTGTATCTTCGGGGGAATGCATCTTTGCGCTAAACTTTCAGCCCGATGTGCTAAGCTTGTCTGACCTTAGCTACAACTTGGGATTAGCTTAGTGTGACAAACAATCTCGCACACGTATCATATTGACATACGAACACTAGCTCATAACTGTACAATTAAATGTTTCAAATTTGACCGCCACTATTGTCTTAGTAAAGTATTGCTTGCAAGTTCATCCACGCTGCTTTTCGAGCCGCAACCGCCATCTGTCCATAAGTCTTGTAGGCAAATATGTTACCACAGCACAATTACAGGGACAAAATCTTGTGCTCTGCTAAATGCATCCTGTGGAAAGACCTGAGAGGCATTTTCATCAGTTATTCACGTTGGCACTTTCGTTTCGTCTGCTCTGAACATCGATCTTGTACAGGTGTACATATAAAGGGCATAAGTTTTGTAGTGACCAAGGATTGTAGGACCTTGCTGTGCACATGGCCATCGCATACTGAGTTGTCACATAGAGGCACGTAGCGGATCCGACGAATATCTGCAGGGTTTTTGCGCAGAAAGCGTTTCTCTGTCGATTTTGAGTTATGCGTATATTTTCTCAATCGTCTCGATGTGTCCAATAATCTGACAACATGTAGTGTGTGGGGGACTTCTACAACGCTCCGAAGCTTAGGTCGAACGACAGCAAGCCTACCCAAGATGAGGGTTTTTCGTACAAAAGAGACCAGGCACATCTTAGTTCTCATGGACCTGCTATCGCGGAAAAATTTGCCGTATTTACTGAGAACATACATGCACGCTGTGTTAGTTGTTCAAACTGAACGACGCTAACTGATTCTATGTTTTTAATCTTCATATCGAAAAGTGAATTTTTTTCCTTTACGTTAAACTAGACTTGAGACTTTTTGCTCTATCCTACAGCATGTGCTAGCATGCAAAACACCTACATCCAACCTACTATCTACACCATATTCGACTTGTGAGCATTGTAACATAGCTCTGTCAGAGACTGTAAAAAAACGCTCGCAAAACAGCCTGTACGCCATACTCGTCAATCCGAGTCCAACACTAAATATGACGCCGATCTTATACAGATGATATGTATGGATATGAACGTATGGATACGTTGTAAAAAAATCGAATTCAACGAGAACATTGAGTAACAGTGAGAAATCTGCGGCGCGGGGGACGAAGAAGCACGCGGTACCCACGTATATCCGATTGTACTGCTTTGGCACATAATATATGCCAATATAGAAGAATGGAAAAAAGTAACATTAATTTGTACATAAGACAGAAGTGTAAAAGAAACAGAGTCCGATCTGATTCTAAGACGTATCGGCAATGCGAAAACGATTGGCAAAACTTACATCGTTCTATTTTGCCCCGTTCCACAGATTAGTTGATAATCTTTCCGTGCACAATAGATATAGTGCGCGATAGACGTTTCATACGACGGCGTATATTGCCTTCACTGTTACTGAGAAAAAAAGGCTAAGATTCATTTAAATGTAGGAATTGAATGAAGAATCTAAAATATCGATGCTTTTGCACCTTCGCTACGAAGTTTCGATTGAAAATAAGAAATTGACTTCGTTTTATTAACACGGGTTGTGTGGTATGTGACGTTAGCAAGATTCGAAGCACAAGGTTCTGGCCTTTTTCAGCTAAAGGCCTGACCGTTTAAGCCACTGCATCGACAACAACAACGAAAAGTATCGGGTATTTCAAATGTTGAGTTAACAAGAGGACGTTTTTAGAATATAGAAGGTTTGAAGACCATCAGGATAGCAAGTAGAACGTTTTCACGAGGGTTCATCGAAACAAGGGTCGAAATTCGAAAGTAACTTCACCATCTGCTACGTAGATAAGTGCATATCGAACGCTATAATATGTGGAGGAGCTTAACCAATTCAAAAGGTATGGACAGAGACCGTTCGATATCGCATTCTAACTAGAAACTGGAAAAAACTTCATAGTTTTTTTTTTACAGTGCTGCTTTACGGTGCAATTCGTTGCATGTTAGAATTAATAAAAAAACGTCTACGATATCTTCTTAGTGCACTGAATTTTACGTTAAACTTTACTCCTTCAATTGTTGAAACAGTTGCGGCAGGAGACGAAGTGTGTGTACGCTCAGTATCGAACCTAGGCCACGACGTGTCCTTAAGCTTCGTAGGAAGACACGTTGCCGTTGCATTACCGCGCGGGGCGAGAGTATGCGGCCTGTGGAACCAAGATATAACAGCCAATGAGCAAAAATGGCTTCCTTCCGTCGTGTAATCGCAAAAAAACATTTAATCCATATTCATCAATTGATTACTTTATTATTTATATTTATTAGATACTTGAATTATTTTAACAAATGCTAGTATGCAGCTTTTACTTTGGGTAGTATGCATGTGACGTATTCATTCAACGTACTAGTCAGGCACAGGCCTTGGTCACTGAATTCCTACAAAGGTAGGCCAGCTGTGTATAGAACTATGCTAATGCTGATTTAAATGACTGGACTGCAATTAGTCTCTCGCGCTTCTTATGAACGGCCTTGTAGATGAGCAAGGCAAAGGAGGAAAAACGATGCAGATCTAACTCAATAACTACTTAAGGTTGCCGCATATTCAAGCTAAGCCCCTAGCACAACTATTCCGTTTAAACATCTTATTGTTATTGACCTTCACTCTCTGATGGCAATCGACCTCGAATGTAGACCTGCTCGCTTTTTGTCGCGCTCCTTCGAACGCTTCGTGTAAAATCGTGCCTCGCCGAACAAAGTGGGTATGAGCCCCTGGATTGTCTGCTTGCCTTCAGCGTAGTGCCCTTGTGGCAGTGCGTCTGCTCCCTGTAAATGTTAGTGGTACATTTTTCGTGTTGAAACTTTATAATGACGGCATATTTCACAAGCGACTTCCTTCTTGCCATGTACACGATATGAGGACCGTCATTGTCTAAGATATTTTTGATATAATCTAAGAAACCGACTCCGAGTATAGACTCTTATTTTCGATTCACCAAGAGGTGGGGTACCGTAAAGCGGTCATAAACAGTCTCATAGTACCTTAACTTAAAACAGTAAGTAAACTAAAACACTTAGTACTGTACAACCTTGAGTTGAGCGTACTCTTATTTAAGTGCACCGACTTTGAAGGTTAGGTTATATTTGCATGCTTTAATCATACGAGCAATAAATGTTGCCAAACTTCGTCATACTGAGTGGAAATCTACATTTTTCCAATGGCGACTCACACACATATATGTACATTACAACTCCATTAGTCTCTCAGTGAACAGACCCCGATTTTGACCACTATTTCGACGAAAAGTAACATGCTGCATCTTTTCGCATGCTTGAGCTACTTATTTCCAGTCCAGTTCAGTTCAGTGTACACCGTTCACCTGGCTTCGATCTGAAGGCCGATGAATTGGTGAACACTATTTATGCGAAGACATCGCCGCTAAATACCTTCTGCACACCATTAAAAGAGATTTTAGACACCAGTTTGGATGGCTTCGCTCGAAAAGATATCGGCCATTTTTCCTTCTTTACCCCTCTAGCACATTTCCCTTCTGTCAGTCGAAACGCATAGCTGTCACTTCATCTTCTAACTGAAGGTCTCGTGAAAGAGATCAATAGCTGTGTGCTTCTGCCTTCAAGCGGTCAGAAACAATGAGATGAATCGCCGAAAACTAGCTTAATATTGACCCGAACAGCAACATCATAGCTGAGTGCCATCTACCAGTTGATCCTTGGGAGCTGAAAAAGTAGTTGGATACCGAACTGTCAAAGAAAAGCGGTGAGAACGATCGGATCAATATTGACGTTTGTTCCTTTAATTTATCAAGCCAGTTAGACTTCCTTTCGAACACCACACTTTTCTCGTTAGATCTGTGTGGATTTGCGTCGATTTCAAATAAGCGATAACCGCTGACATTGATTTACTGATCGGATCTTGCCGGTGGTTCGGGCTGACTGTTCTTGAGAGAGACAAAACATCTAACACCCACGATATGGAAGATCAGCTAAAAAATTGACGCGTTAACAAACAGCGTTCTATTTCCTATAGCTAAGCAGATAGAGAAACTCTATTGAAGGAAGCCGATGCGGCCACGTTCGACTGGCTGTTTTTACATTGTTATGATACTGTGTGGATGATCGAATGAGCGATAACCGTATAAGTTTATTATTCGATATTGGTGTCTACTGTCGTCCTGATATTGCAGTACTTACTACTAAATATATGCGCTTGCTTATTAAAGATAGGGGACACGAAGTGATCCGGGTTCAAAACTGGACATAGACACAAGATCTGTTTACCATTGTGAGCAAATACCTGTCTCTAGCAATGCTTAACTAGGATAGTAACACCAGAAAGCAAAAGTCGAGATATTTGTGAGCATAGATAAGTACGGTACAATCTGTACCAATAATGGAAGTTGTTTGATGATTTCACGTTCTGTTTCAAACTTCCCCCCATGTCTGATGTTCCTGTTGTATATATACGAGAAAATTTCTCCGGTCTCGTTATTAGCAGGCAAAGGTAGCATCACGCATTACACTAAGAAAACACCGCAGAGAGATAGGTAACGGCAACTTAATCGAATTCGGCAACTATGTCTTGCATCGACAGCTGACTTGCGCTCGCTTAACAATGTATCCTCGAGAGTACAACAACAACCGCCGCTCACCAACAGCAACACCTGTTAGCAAACTTTTCAAAAAAAAAATAGGCTAAACGCCTGCACGGCCATCTTTTCAAAATCCACCTGAGGAGACACCTGCATTGTGACCTTCAAGCAGGTATGTTATCACACCTGCCTGCAAACAAGCAGGACCGCTGGTTACACCCGAAATTTTTCCAGTGCCCAGCACAATTGTCTGATGAACACAATGGCGATTATCAATTTATTTAGTTATTCCTATTTGAAATGGTCCAAGGGGCCCGAGGAGCAGGAAGCATAAGAAGCTTCATTCAAACAACAATGAAACATTATCCGAATGAAATAATAACACTAAACTAAATCACTGATCTTAACAGGCTGTTCTGCTGTCTGATCGGCAGGTTTTTTTCGGGCGTGAACGTGTATAAGTCTGAACTAGTTGTACAGTTTGCGTTACCGTTCCCGGCTCACTAAACCCATGAAGTAGCTCGGCGAAAATATTTCCCTCAGCACTGAAAAGTCCCGCAACAATTCTAGTGTGTATAGTTACATCGTGAGAGGTCGTAACGAACTTGGTTTCGTCCTTTCGGGCAGGGTAGTGTTTTTTTCTTCTTCTTCTTCTTACCGGAAGGTAGCGGCAGTAGTGGTGGGAGGTCCCTTCTGCGCAGACAGAAAAGGGAAACGGCCACTGTCGGTTCGACGCAATGTCGAGTGTCGAAAGGTTGATTATTGTGAACGTTACCGGGAACGGTGAATGTATAAAATTTACTATGAGGAGTAAAAGTCTCAGACCTCTGTTGAATTAGTATAACACAGTAATTAGACAGCTCGAGCCGAAAGATTGAAACGTTCCACTCCATGTACCGGTGGAAGCCATTATACCTGCACGACAAGTCAATGCACTTTTTACTAACCGATAGGCCCAAAGAAAGCTCGGTAACCACCTCCAGCAGGAGGCAGTGATGTACTGTTACGGTGTTCATCCCTATTGCTGCATCACCAGTAATACTCTACTCGAAATATATACTATATATAAATAATTGTTATCAACATCTACCAGTCGCTACTTTCTGCTCTTCATTAATATTGTTTTCATTGCCCTGTTGCCGCTTCCTCCACATTTCTCGATAGTGATACACGACTTACAAAGTCAAACTAATATAGGAAACTACTATATTGGCTTGTCGAAAAAGATCTCACCGTTTTTCTAGCTAGATTGGCTTTAAGGCCAATGGAGTCGTCGTAACCCTAATTTGAAAGCTGGTTTAGCAAATGTAAAGCGCAATAAAATTACTGGAAATTCTCTGTTCAAGCATAAAATAAAGTGCTTCGAAGACGAACAAGGTTCCTACGGAAATTACCTGTTCTTCTTAATACTATGATTACAATACAGGTACAAATGCTGCCCCGGTCCACAAAAAAAAATAGTGTTATTTAGGGTTATTTGAAAAACGAGGATGGTTCTATCGCTTTCGTTCTAAAAATCTCGATGTGGAAGATGCTTCTCATAGTGGTAGACCAAGCATAGAGAAGGGTGACGACCTTGTTACGGAAATTATATAAGATTGGCACGTGAGCAGTCACGGTATCGACTAAGAATTAAATGTCTACCACCAAATAATCTTTTGTTTACAAACAAATACATGTTTGGATGCCACACAAATAATTCACTTGATCGTATTCCCATCTGCCAGATTCTATTACAGAAACAAAACAAAGTCAAGCCATTTTTAAAGCGGTCGACAAAAACTGTATCACAGGCAATAATATTGAGTAAATAAAGAATCTGTGCAAAAGCCTAGATGATGCTATATGTTCGGTAAGAGATCGTACGTTGCGAGTTGCCGTTACCTGTAAAAACGATCGATTCGGACCTCTACCGCCCACGACTGACAACATTACTAGGAATAGGCCAAAAAAAGGGAAAAAAAGTTGCCTCCTACCATTTTGGCTCATATGCATTTTTAGCTAATTAAGATATCTCGGAAATGGAGAGAAATTTCAGTGTATTCCGCCGTGTAGCGATGATCAAAATAGTAACCATCTCGGTCCCTATAGAACGCCTTTAACAGTGTTAATGTTGTTTTAATCGAGGAACGCAGAAACCACTTGATCGCACACGTAATGTCGTTCTCAGGAGCTATAGAACTTCTATAGACAGTGACGTTACTGAATAAATAGCAGAAGGCAATCGATCAAAATGGCACATATGTGACTTAATAATATTGATTTAAGGTATGAAAAAAAAAATTCAAACGGCTAGTAGTTTTTTCGGCGACCCCATCTATATATATGGCATACAAACATTGTGCGACACAAATGCAATATAGGATGTGTATGCCTATGGCCTATATATGCAAGCACGAAGTATTCAGTCGTGGGTTCGCCAACTAGTGGGGTTCACAAAAACAGGCTGAAACGATGTGAATCTAATTCGTTATCATGCCACTCAAGAAGGCTTCTCTTTCCATACCCACTTGCTTGCTGTTCGGTCATTATATGTAAAAGAGGCCATGTGGACCTGCTTCATATAATGGTATGGTTTGTAATTTTTTTTCCTTCTAAAGAAGAGTTGTTTATATGCATGCCCCAATGAACGAAAAAAACTCCCAGGAGGGAAATACTCAATGCAATAGGAAGGCCTACTGCCTAAACATGTAGAAACGCTCAGAAGTTACTTTGCATAATTGTAGGATCCAGCTACAGTGGAACTATCACGTTGCATTTCACCTAAGGGATTCACAATGTGTCCTAGAAATGTCCTATTTGTTTATGATCTTATCGCTACCTGGCAAATGTGCATATACAAGGCAAGTATCAAATTTAACCACGACTCACCGCTTCTTCTTGGATGCTCATCCGTAATGTATGAGATGCTACTGATCACAATGGGATAACTGTGTATAATATCCGTACAAACAGAGCCGCGGCTAGAAGAGTGGAGACCAACCGAGAAGTTTGCGAACTTCCATATCCTCATTTGTTCTCATCGTCTAGCTCCAAATTCCTTTCACTGATATCAGCATCGATTCTACTCGCGGAATAGGTGAAATACCAATCTGGTGAATAAATGGTTTTACATACATACATACATACATACATACATACATACAGCTGCTCATCCTTATTCATTTATGCAAATTTAAATAATAGGTATTTTGCCACTCCTGTGTATCGGCAAGTTTTTTGTAGTCTCGGTATCTAAGCTGTACTGGCAATTCTTATAAAATCTCTGCCCCCGTCTGCACATCAATGTGCAGACGGGGGCATTTTATCGAATTTGAGGTAAGTTCGAGACGATTTCCACTCGTAGAATCGCCGCTATCGGTACGTGGATCCACGAACGATCCAGTCGCTCTCGGCGTCCGCTCGCCAATGTCTTTGTTATTCAGCATAGTCGCCCATTGCGTTAAACGTATTTAATTTGCGCCTGACCCGCCATTTCTACTTCGCGTGTCACCTCCGACTTGAGAGCTATTACTACGCCCGTTCCGTCGCTGTACCTATACTGAAACAAAAGTTCGACTCCAGAAATCAAATGCAATAGGCGCAGGTCCTTGCCTATGGAAATCGACAAGGCTCTGGATGACTATAGTGCCGACTGCAATTTAACAAGATATAGGGTTTTTTTCATCGGTGTCAACGACATGATCCGGCATAAACATAATGATTATTATGTACTAGTTGCCGATCGGTTCAAAGGATTTGAATTGACATAAGTAACGAGCACCAATTAGGTTATGCATTAAACCTGTAACAGCTATTCAGATCACTGAATCATCATTTTCGAATTTATCAAGTGACAGCTGATAGTTTGCAACGGCCAATACAAACGGGTTGCATAGCTAACTAATATTGTCGCAGGGTTACATTACAGCTTATACAATCTCTTCTCAATCTTCTTTTACTATTTACAAGAAATAAGATAGTTCCTTTGTTTTAGTTACTTGTTGTTTTAATAACTACCTGAACAAGAACAGAAACGAGAATAGAACTCACGGTAATAATTGTATTTCTGTAATAGTCATCTTATCGTATGGTACTTCACCCTTAGTTCTCTTCCTTAGCTTTAGCTAGAATCAATAGTAAGTTTAGCGGCAAGTCTTCTAGATGGGGTTCGCAATTGATTTTTGAGAAAGCAATTGTCTGACAATGATCATTTCTAGATAAGTAAACTACGTGAAGATTAGTTTTTTTTGTGAAGCCTCTGCGTTTCGAGTTTTTACGTTCGGTATCATCGCTAGGCGTCACGAAGCGAAGTGTGTCTATGACTGAGCTCGAACGTTGTGTAACCTAACGGTGCAAAACCTCGTAGTGTAAGCAACCCGTAAAACAAATTCAAACGACCCAGCTTTTTACCTATGTCCATTCCTGGTCGTCTGTTCACCATATAAACCTATTATAGTTGTACAGAAACACCATATTCCCACTTCTTACCGAGTTTCTATTACGCTAGAAATCATCATTGCCGTTCTGATTAGATGTTTCCTTATTAAATCTGAGGACGAACCGAAGTGATCTAGAGTCAATCACGTTTTAGTTCATGCTGGGGGTCTTCTATCCTAATCAATGCTTGACTAGTGCGGTAACGAGAAACAAAATATTTATGACAGACATTAACATTCAAAACGTTTTTTTCGACCCCGTCGGAGCTGTGGGACCACATTTCAGTTCCCCCCACCGAACCAGAAAGTTTAACAAGTTCCACGCATGTTCAGTGCAGGTGACACACGACTAACTTGAACAACTGCAAATAAAGTTTGACCAAATGAAACCGCATCGACTTTGTGCAAACTGCGTCCCCCGACTTTCAGCACCCTCAATGCCGAATCGTTGTCCATTGGGGGCTCGTGTCTCCGTCGACAAACGAGTACACCCCTCGCCTTAGGACGTTCGCAGCGCCACCTGTGGTGGATATCTCTCCTCCACCAACGACGACAGTACGGGCGTGAGCGTAACGATAACCAGAGTCGGCTGTATGCCGGGTTGCGCTGAAGTCGAAAGACAGGGTTTAGGCAGGCGGTTAACCAGGAGCTAACGGGACCAGAAGTTGGGTTTACAGTCTTATTGCTTAGCTGCTTGGAAGTGCTGAGAAGTTGCGTGAGAAAGTTGATTGGACAGAAAAAGAAAGCGACAAATAATTCGAGATTTTTGATAAAGTAGAGTGGAAAAGTTTTGAGGGCCAACTGTGCCAGATGGGACGGAGAGGAACTAGAAGTTGTAGACATGACAAATGCTGTATTATGCCAGATTGCCTAATATGTTGTAGACGTGTTGAGTATTGATTGATTCTGCTAATTCGTTCGCCGCATCCTGAGACGTTTGAAAGGGCTCTAAAGGCTCAGTGTTAGTTTCAATCATCCGGAAAGTTTTGGGCGGCACGGCGCTTTTGAACAAGCAAACTTAGTAAGCAATAAAAAAATGATACAAAGAAAACTTTAAGGGGAATCGGCAAGTGGGGATAGGTTTGCCGCTTCCGTTGTGAAGGTCGCCAATAGCGTGCTAACACATATTCAGGTGTCATTTACGCCGCTATTTCAACGGCGAGATAATCTGAAATACCCGGCTATCTACGATGGTGTTTGTTAATAAGTGAGAAAAAGATAAGTGATTAAGTGACAAAGTGGACAAACTTGGATGCTGGGAAAACACATTTGTTTTTACTAAATTTATTGTTCCGCGTCAAGTTACTCCCGTTCTGAACCCATCCGCTGATAAGTTCGTAATCGTCATGATTTATAAATAGGCTGAGGTGCTACGAAAGGTCGCTCATGTAGACGCGTACTTGTCACACTGGTCGATAACTATGGTGAGACATGAGCATATTCTGCTTCGTTCTACTGCAATAGTAAGCACGAAAACCAGTTCGATTAGGCACCCCGTAGAAAGGCAAACCTACAGTGAATCATATTCAAGCAGCAAACAGCTGGAAAACATAAGAACGGCGAGCACTGATGTGTTCAAATACGTGCTACGCTAGCACGCTCATAATACCTGTTAGTTTTTTGTTCGAGTTGAGCCGATTAACAGGAAGTGAGCAAAGCTAGCGGTTACAGACATCTATTGTATACCGAGCAGTTTACCATAGCCCGGCGGAGTCCACTCTTGTGAGGATTTTTGCATTGTGCTTCCTACTATCTAACTTGTGCTAACTATAATCCCATGTGATCGTCATGTTGAGGTCGTGGAGCTTAGCTAGTGAGGCACCATCCAGCAGATAACCATATGGACAGTCGCACATTCTACTTGTTGCAATCTGCTCTGCTTTGTTCTGTCCTCGACACGGCCTCACCAGTCTTCGCCGAAAGCCTGATCCGGTTGTAGGTACCACGTCAACTCGCCTCTCTACGCAATCGCCGGTAAGTCAGAGTAGCCTGTACAACTATTATCAGGGTAAGTGCTCTCGTCAGTCTCACGCTAATAACACGTGGATTTGAATAATGCAGCACCAGTGGCGCTCCAGACGGAAGTCGGCAAAGAGGTACCAAGCCAGCCGTAAAGCTCCAGGGGCCAAACAAGTTTCGTGATTTCTTTTTTTCCCGCACATTCCCAGTCTCTCACATTATCCCTGTACTTTTCTCTGCGGTGCCATTTTGCGGTGTTTTTATTCGGCCGGAAGCGCCGAAGCGGTCTCGTTAAAAAAAATGCTCCCGCGCACGTTAAAGAAAGAACTAAGGCGAGGGAGGGTTTGAAGTGGGATGCAGTGAGGTGTAGGCAGGAGTGAGAAGAGAGTGAAGAAGAAGAAAAACGAGTGTGATGGAACGAGACAAAAGGGAACAGACATCTACGAATGCAAATGTGTGGTAATTAATTATGCCCGGAGTGCCGCCAGCCAGTAAGTCAACTTGCCAAAACGAAGGGCATTCGCAGGGCCACGTACGCTCCTTGGAGTACCAGAACGGAACGGTGGGAGGCGGGCGCTGTTAGGAAAAGAAAATAGTGAATAGAGTAAAGGTACAGCCGACGAACAGCAGGCAGACACAAGTCCAACTGGGGATATGTTCGGATTTCAAACAAAGAGGCTAGCAGGATGAGAGAGAGAGAGGGAGAGGGAGAGGGGGGAAATGGTACTCGCCGCATCCCTGTGGCCTGTGCTCACAGCCGTAAAAGAGCACTTGATGCAGTCGTGAGATATTGTTACGGTTTCGTTACAACGTAGCAAGTACAGAAGCCTTGTGATACCTTAAGTTCGTTCTAGAACAATACGGCGTTAAGGGAGGTAGTAGATTTAAGTAGCAAAGGACAGCCTGAAGCGCAAATGTATGTTTGTGAAATAGTTCTTTATAGGGGAAGGGACGAAACACTTATTATCATTTCATTCCTTCGGATCCGTTCGTTTCCAGATCGTGAACGTGTGTCCTGTTGAACACTGTTTTCGCTCATAGGAAGTAGCTGGATTTTTGAGTAAAATTTAGAGCGCTACTGCAATTTCCATTAGGGCATCAACTCACACAGTAGGATTAGTGCAAGTAGATACGTATTTCCAACTTGACTTCCGCTATAGTGGGATAAACAGCCGAAAAAGTTTGTTGAATTCTAATTCTTTTTAGTGCTCTGACGGCTCAAAAAGTTTACACGTGCTTCTGTCAGCTTTCGCAACCGCGAAAACGATTTTTCTTTGTGAGCTTCACTCTATACTAGCCTCAACTAATAGTACGATATATGCGGGAGACGTTTGGTCACGTTCAGAAACAGGTCGCAAGCAAACGTTTTCCGGCTGACCGTTTTTAAAATCAGCTTAGCGGCCTCAGGTGTGTACGGCACAATAAAGCAATAAGTATTGCAACTGTGAATTTATTCGGCACAATTTAGTTTCGTATAGCGGCGGTATAGAGCGCAAGAAAAAAATCGTTACTGCACAACATAAGGCAACGCGTCTGTCAGGCATCAGCGTAAAAAAGAATGATGTCCTCTTACTGCTTCTGGGGTAAAGAAATGAATTGTGCAGTAGGCCGGAAAAAATTCAATCTGAGCCGCAGGCTAGCTTCAAAAACGAACAGAGACCTAGCACGTTACCACATAACGATCTTTGTAGGGTTGCTCTTTGTAGACGAGCAAACTGATTTGTCGAACGTAGCCGATTCCCGTTGGTAATCAATCATGCAGAATGAATTTAAGCTAATAGGCGACGTTCGTGACTAAGGTGGCTGCCCAGTAACCGGTGACACGGATGGTGACCAAATAGCTTCATCTAACCTGGGACTATCTTATTCTGTACGAAAACAAAGTAGGATGATTAGATATTTATATCTATAAATAAACGCTCAAAGCGTTTCCGGATTTGAAGGCCTTTCCACTGGATATGTTTAATATAGGCCTAAATTACTGTTAATAAAACTTTTCGCCAAACAACTTCAGATTGAAGTCTACGTCCCGCCTCCCTGACCGACCGAGCCATATATATTTTTCCATATACAGTACTTCCAATAAAATTAGTATAACGAACAACTAAAAACAAACATGCGAGCTGCTTGAGGGCAAGTGACCTTTCCACCCCCTTAATAAACACTTCGTTGGATTTGGATAAGCAATTATTAAGAAATTCATTTTTTAATCGAAACTATTAATTGGCCGCTCAATAATAATAGTTATATTAATGGTACCAGGCGCACATAGACAACCCTGCACAAGTAACTTTATTTGTGCAGTGTTCAATTGACCATTATTCCTGCATACGGCTAGATGCACCCATACTATAATTTGTACTACCGTCACATTGTCGTCCTCCCGACTTATATGGCTGAAATCACATTGGAATTGAGCCGATCGTATATGCACATTATTGTATACAGTATACCACAAAAAACTACGACGGTCAGTCCTGTTCGCGTCATGATACATAAACGGTATAGGTCCATCAAGTCCAGCTAAACAAACTAAAGCCATCCCATGCAAGCATTTTTTGTAAAAGTAACTTCCTCGATACGTATATATTGTCCCGTTTCTTTCTTCTTATCCTTAATTCGAGATCGACACTAGCCTGAATTTCTAGGTCATGCCAAGAAACGAATTAGGTTGAAATGAAGGTAGCCTTCCCGATTGACCGACGAAGCTGTGGTCTACCCACAGGCCGTTAATAACGGTTCGCGTAAAGTGTGTCGCCAATTCTTTGGGTCTTTGCGGCTTATAAACTTCGCCTGGACGGATATGACGGTGGGCCAAAATCGATGCGAGGTTACAATTTGAGAACTGCGGTGCTACGACTTGTATCCTACGTTAAACTGGACGTTGATTTGTTTTTGCAAATTGTTTTTTCGTGGTTTTCCACTTTATTCTAATCGAATATAATTGAATTGAGTGGATCTGCACACACTCACGGGGTTCATCCCGTATTTTCGTGCCGTTGATCGCTAATTACGACCGGTTTGGCGCGTGGCCAATGACTAACTACAATATGAGGCCAAGCATAATGAACACTTCAAACGAATCATCGGTTAATCCAACCTCATTGTGCACTTCAATATATTAAAGATATTTTAGTAATGCCCACCTCAACTGATCCCTGGCGCGAAAAATTTGTGCCAAAATTCGTCTGATCGCGCTGTCCACGACAAAAGACCTACGCTGTCAGCACTGAACTGATTATTTCCAAAATCTGTTAATCTGAAGACTATGATAATAACATAATTATTGATAGAGTGGGTGCTAAAGTGAAGCTCTGACGACGGCCAATTTCAACGACCTACTACTGTCAGGAAAAATTAGGCTAAACTGATTAAGTTGGGTCTGTGAGCAACCATACGAGGAAATGCTCCAATATTCCCATCAAATGTTTAACTGTCTATTTAGACATGGCAATTTGCGACAATTGTTCAACAAAGTTGGATCAGGGTGAACTGGCCAGTTAGTATGACAATTTAATATCAGCGATATTATTTTTCGACGATAGACCGCGATCGAGCGTCGCCGGACGCCATTATTCCTTGATGGTGGCATATCTCCAGATTCTTGGAATACCGTAATAACACTAATAATAATATAACTTGTACTGTATCTAGGGCACGGTATAGGTTATTTCTTGTCGTTAAGAGGTTTTCCAAGGCGCGATGTTCCTCATTAGCTTCTCCACAAGATACATTGCACAAGGCGATGCAAGCATTTCTCTCTCTCTTACCTATGTAGATGCTTTCCGATATGTTTGCTTGTCGACGCCTGCTCCTGCAGACCAAGAAGGCCTTAGACAACGCACCCTGCCTTTTTGCACCCGTAATGGATAGCATCATGCTATACGCCGCCCCGATCTGCAAAAGGACAACTATTAAAGAGTCGACGCATAAGAAGCACGGGTTTCTTCAGCATCTCAAGGGAAAGCCGCACCGCAGTCAGGGTTCCCGCGCAGTCCCTAGCACGATGAATGTCGTAAGACCTTAAAGCTACCAAGTTGTACAAACGATAAGTAAACCTGACCACATTAAGGCATGTACGAAAGAATTGTAGAGAAATGGTCGTAACGGTGGATTTCAATCCAGAGTGTACAACTCGGATTTTGGATGAAATCCCTAGTTTTGATATTAAATGAGTGATACGGGTGTGAGCACGGGTCGTTAGCGTATCTACTAACCCAGTTGCCTACGGGTCGCGGGAGTCACGTATATAAAACAAATAAAATATAGACGTCAAGGAGGACGTAGAATGCATGTATACGCTAACTAACGAGAAAGACGCTTTTGATGAAAGGTTTTAACAATAGTTTTACAATAGGCCGTTAAGGAGCGCTTGATAACAAAAACAAATACTTTGAGCCGAATCCTACACTGACAACATTTAGAACGAATGCTATACGTAAGCACTCTTGGGACCGCCTGAACTAAATATGTCACAATATATCTTTTTAAATATCCAATATAACTTTTTGAATCCATGGCGTCATTATTATATCGTGGATACCACTATATATCTATTCTTCTTCTCCGGCTCCTGTTCGCTTCTGTAATATTTGACCCCTAGATTTTCGCCGACCTCTAAAAAAAAGTCACACCCACTTCATTAATGTAATGCTTGTAATGACGGTATATCACGTCTCCTGCATCAGCGCCCAGCACCCTAATTATTTAAATGTACATTTCGCAGAGATAAATTCAGATCCTATTATTTATCGGCTGGTCTGTAAACACTGCTGCGTCTGCATGTCTATTATCATAGGATAAAATTTAAGTTTCTTCTAAGCATAATATTTATGTTGTTAACCGAAATTTTGCTAAGTCGGATCACGTTGCAAGTTAACCTAGCAAGTTAAGTGTCGCTTCGAACACTGACCGTAGACTGTAAGGTAGCGGTGATTAAGGGAATTAGCTAAAGACATGAACTTATTTTATTCAGGAGAAAATTAGCCAGCTTCTGCGCCCGATGCCGCGTTAGACGATTTCAGCAGAGGCTCCTTATGCAGCTACGACGTGAAATTTGAGTTAGTTAGAAAAAAATGTTTTACGATGAAAGTTATTCCCACGCGCAATCAGCTCTCTAAAAGCACACCTGACCAGACCGTTTAATGAATTCCAAAGTTATCTATACAGGCTACTTGTAAAGTTGATGTGCACTCGTGAAAAATAAGTTTATACTTGCCCATTTTCTGGGTGTAGCAATTTCTGATTAGCGAAGTTACATTTGGGGGTAAAACTGAGCTTATAGCTTTGTAAAACACAAGTATATAATGAAGAAAAACGGAATTCCAATTGAAAGGAAAAGTTGTTTGCCCTTGACGATATAGGCAAGCAATTGTGTGCGCAATTAGAATGGTGTGCAGGAATTGCACACCATTCTAATTTGCGTCGAGGTGTCTCGCCCAGGGCAAGTGTACAAGTGATTTCCTACTGTGGAAATGCTATTTTGTGGCACTGGGGCATTTATGAAAGTTTACCCAAAATTTCCTATAGCGACTAGTGCTGCTGCCACTGCTGTTGTCCCCTAATCTTTTTATGATGAAATGGCAAGTTTAAGTGAGTTAAAGTACGTGCAAGGTCCAAGTGATTCATAGCATCCAGTATGACTTACTGATGATTCTCCTAATATCCATTGAATCGACGCGGCAAGCGTAAACGTTACGCGCTGCTTCTGCGCAAAAATATCCGGAGCTCGAAATAGGCAAGAGGATAATATAACTTTATTTCTATACGCTGGAATGTTCCTATAGAGAGATCTAATTATATCGTGTCATTGTTAAAGAATGCGCGAGTAGTAAGTATTATGGAAGACTTAGGAATGATAACTAAGAGAAGAATTGATTGGTTCAATTCTGGAACTATGACGAAATGCCGTGTCTGGAGTGGCATATATAAATACTGCGTTTAGCCGGCAATAATGATGGAATGTGTTTATCACTACCGTCAGCGATGGCAGCGAACAACTGATCCGATAAGCCATCGCCATTAAAATGCTTCATTTTACAAGTAAAGCTCTAAATGCTACACGTATCATACGTGTTCTGCTCTAGCTTTTGTCTCGCCGATGTCTATGTACGCTTCACTTTGTCGTGTCTACCAGTCTAGCCGCGTACATTTTTGAAAATCTACTGAATACACGCTTATCGTCAGCCGGTACGTTAATATAACCTACATTTGACCTGCTTAATAGTTTTTGGCGTATTTACTACGGGCGCAACCATTCAAAACTACTTATGTACAGATTGTATTTAAATGTCTGATGGCAGACCTTTCTTAAAGTTACATTATCGTTGCACATGCCCAAACCCTGAATACATCCAAGTTTTGTAAACCTCGCCGGTGTCCCCCAGCCCATGCGACCCTACGGTTTCTCATTTCCGCCTGGCTCTTGTCGACCCTTGACTATCTAATTCCTACCTTACCATTATCACGAACCATCTAACATACGTGTCTCAAATTGATGTTACCTCTTTTCATCAAGAGGCGTGTTTGGCTCTTTGTGATCCCCTTGACCTTAGCGCCTTTGCAATTTCATTTCACGCGAGAATCTGTAACGCGTCAGTTCTTCATCGGTGATCTCACCGTTGACAATTAACGGTCAAAGTCACCCGTGGCGGCCGCCAAAGTTGTCGTCAGTCGCCCACTCACGGCAGCGTATTTCGCACTGAATGTTAGTCGAGCAGAGGCGGCTTCAGAGGTCACTCGCGTGTTGCATCCCAGCTTCAGTGTGCACCTTCTCCGGCAACTGGCTCATGAAAGGCGACGATTCATCAACGTTTCAACAAAAAGCATTACATGAACCTACTTCGCTCGACCTCCAGGATAGGGAACGAATCCTGCCGTTGGCAGCGCCACGTCTGTCGGTGCTCCTTACGCTACAACGCTTTTTCTAATTGCTCAAATAGTAATTCGTATCTTACTTCATTACAACAAACCTACTGTCGGTTCTGTAAATTTCATTTAATATAGTGTTTTTCTCCTACTGTTTATCATAGTAGTAGTACTAGAATCATTAATAGGATAAAACCATAGCCAAGGCCGTCGACGCCGTTCACAGCAGCTGTATCCTGTGACTTTAGACAACCCGGACTGAACTAACGTACGTCTGTGTGCGTGTCATAGCGTGCGTCTCTGTATTAATCTACTGGTCTCTCAGAAAGACAAATGGGTAAAACAGTTATTAGGGTACTAAGTCATTTTTGAAAGCCAGAGTTGACGCACTAATCACACTGATCCGAAACGACGTACCCAAACTCTCATTGAAACAAAGCGATACATAATTCATCTAAATGATTCATGTAGCCGTAATATGTACAGCGTAAAAATGTCGTCCTTACGGTCATTGTGAAATAATATGGTACTAATAGATCAGGGTGTTTCGGTCCAGTACATGCCAGAGTTGGATCAGGTAAAGATATTCTTCAAAGAGGATCATTCCTACGATTCATTTTATTAAAATACATTTGATTAGCATCGAGCAAATCAAGTGATTGATCTGCTGATCGTGGAGAATTTCGATCTGCGTCAGATGGGCTGTTTGCCTGAAGACTTTTCATACCAAAGAAAAAGCATCCTCAACGAGCACCAAACTGATTCATATTGTATGTCCCTTATGGTGCCGTTGCTGGCCTGATGTGCTCTTTAGTGTCAGACGAAAGTTACACTAAGAAAACGATACTCCGATCAATGAAATGATACAACTACGTACTCCTACATGTTACCACTGAAAATGATCAAAATGACAATTTTCGTTAGTCTTTACCAGCCCGAGTTCCATTTATTTCGTACTTAGTGCTATCTTTTGTCCTTGTCTTTCGAATGTATTCGCTACTTCGTTTTTTTATCACCCCATCATGACCACCCCAACCCACAGTCAGATCGACTTGCGAATGCTCCAGCTGCGACCCGCAAAACACTTATTATTTCTTCCACCTAAATGATTCGCACAGATTTCCATGTTATTGACATCCATTGCGTACCTAGACGTACATTGTGGCCGTGGGTATCTTCCTGTTCTTTGCCCTGCTAATCTAGGTCAGCAGTTACGGCCTCGTACAACCGCCACGTTTTTGACCTTAAAGGAAAAAACATTGGAACAGTACCAACGCTTTCACTCACTGTTTCTAATCTCTTTTAATTTCTTTTTCTTTTATAGGGAGAAAGGAATAGGCCGAAAGAAATAATAGGGAAAGAGAGACAAGAACCAATTAACTTAAACGGACGTGCTATAAAAGGCCGATATATTAGAGTATAACAAAGGTTGCACGACATCACGGAAATGACTCCTAATAACGGCGATGTGTTAGCGAGCTCAGAGAAAAACGCGTTAAGGTGACGGCGGCTGCTGAAAAATCTGGACCGTGACATTTGCTTCACGTCGCAGAAGTGGTTTAAATCGTAGCCAGTTAGGTCATCCCGGGAGGTTAGAGTGCCGTATCAGGAAACACCTCTATTGACTTACTCGAAAGACGCGCTGTTTCTTTATGTGTGAACATGGAATTGGTCTAAAGCGATGAGATATTAAGAAAAAATTCACCACATATGGTAGAACAAAGCCTCCTGAGAGTTTTCTTTGTATTTTTTTTTACGTATGTGACATATGTACACCTGGTGGTGTATATATATATGTAAAATAACTTTTGTCCCCATATAGATATAATACATACTAGAAATGAGTGCACCAACCGAAAAAGTTAGTAAAGGCGAAAGGACTCGCCAGTTCTTTTTATCAGGTGACGATAATAAGAGACGTTTGAGGTCGATCAACTTAAAAAATCGGGGGCAATAATGGACGTAAAGACGGCGAGCTGTTTGGTAGTTGAAAAATATTCTCTAATACGTTAACGATTCGTGGCATTTTTGACAAATTGGGCGTTGATTTTATCGTTTATGCTGTTGCAATGGGTTTCCGGTGAACTGGTAATAACCCAAGTGGTAACAGCGCAAGGTCATCGTTTGGATATAATCTTACGTGGTTTTGTAACATATCATTGGTTTTGCTGTTGCGTATTTTTAAATGCATCAAATTGTTGGACGTGTGTTATCAAAGGTAAATAATTGGTAGATATTATATAATATATGTCGCTACGAACTGATTAAGCCTTTCGACATTGATTAAGAAAGCAGCCTCTCAAGGCCAGAAAGTCAAGCTCGAGGCGTGAATATCAAGTACTATAATTAACGTAACCCCATGCACTAAATGCGCGTTCACAGATCAACTTATGATGCGTTCGATGCTTTCAACTACTGCAAGTTTACTTCATCAAAAGTGGAACGCGTTCCCCATTATCTACGTAACATGTAATCGAACAAACTTAAAGATACGGCGAACATCAATGATTGTTTTGCGCATATTCGAGCTATTGAAATTAAGAACTTTCGAAACGAGCGCAATGTCTCCGTCTAACGCCTTTAGTATCACCGAAACCTTGTGGGTTTCATCGTGTACCGACCAAAAAGTTTTTGCTCTGTCCTTCTTCTGACCCCTCTCGGAAACTTTTCAGAGCGTAAAAAATGAGCTGACCAAAGCGACGAAGTATAAGGGCACCATAAGAGGATAAAATATTGAGTGTTCTGAAATTGTCACCAGTTTGTACGAGATTAGTCGTTTACGGCGTCCATGTGTACGGTCGTCCATAACCTCTCAATTGGTATGTACCACGCGTATTCACTGAAGTACACGATTAGACGGATACAACGTCGGGAGCTTGTCGTCGACGATATGCGAGTAAGAAACGCTTGAACCAGCCTGTACTGGCCATCAACAACATTTTTTGAAATAAGAGGCCGACACGAGCAGACGTGTTCTCTCTGCAGAGACAAGGAGCAAGGGAGAAGGAGTAAAAGCGAAAAAAATACGTTTCTGAAAGCGGGACACCAATTTTCGGATTTTTTTCTCCTTCGATATATTCGGGGACATGTAACCGATGTGTCGACGTGTTAGCCCAGTATGGTGTAGCTATTACAGGCATAGTGGTTTTAGCACCGCTGAATGGTATTAGGCCGTCTAGAAAAATGCAAATAGGATATCATCAAAGGTTTCTGAAGATGAATTGTTGAAAATTCAAGGCCTACATTTTGGTCGAAGTAGTAGTTAAACAAAAATCGATCTAGGATCACACCGAGGAAATGTGACTGTGGCATGACCTTAATGGGTATTTATGTAATTAATAAACACTGACTGATTTAAATATGCAGAAAATATCTAGGAGTAAAACGCGGTATCCGTAAATGTAATTTGAATATTATAATAACGTCCAATAACAATGTCTAATTAACATTTCATTATAACAGTGTGTTCACTACAATTTGCTAGTTTATACGGCAGGTTGGACCGAACCTAGAACTAATCTAGCAATGTGTGATACTATTATCAAGAGTGCTGATGGTAAAACCTTCATCGTTTATAGAAGTATGCATGGCTACCATTATTCCCAATATTTCACTTGTTTAAATGATGTCATCGCCTTCAAACATACCGAATATACGCACCCCGGGCTAAATATAGTAAACGGCGATTGCGAATCTCCCATCCTCTCATAGATGCTGTGGTAAAATTAATGGAGCAGAGATGGCTGCACGACCGATCTTCGTTAATAGGTCCATTCACTTCTTATAGCTCCTCAACTCTTTTACCAGCCTCATTGTGGGGTTGAGACAGACAGCCGTTAACTTTGACACTCCGTATTATGCGCGTAAGCCTTGAGCCTTGTCTCGACCAAACAGTCGCCCTTTCCTTCAGCGTCCCCAGTGCCAATGCGGATCGCGCTGATAGACCATGACATGCCTACAATCTATGGAAGGGGCGATTTTAGCCAACTAATGGATAGTGCAAACGATTCGTAATACCACTGGTCAATTGGCAGCCTGGCTGGACTAAAAGAGCGTCGAAATGCTGAGGAATAGGAAAACGATTGAAGAGAGCCAGAGCGAAACTCTACCCTGGTGTCGTTTACATCGAACCTTGCTTCCTCAGCTGCTTTGAGGTTTGCGGAGAGTGAGAACAGCGCGAGACGTCAGCGACGGTGGAGTTCCGACGCCACCTAGACACGCACCGTTGAATACGCATACACGGATTTACCTCCGCAACAGGGTTATGACTGGCCTATGCCGAAAGGATCAGACTACCATCTAGAACAGGATGGGAAGCGTTAGGGGCAGCACGTACTGCCTTGTCATCGAGTATACGTGCTATGGATAGGATACTAACCATAATTACGTAGGTAGCGGTGGGGTAACATTAGCAAGATAAGAGAGGAACTTTTTTCAGAAAAGGATTACGTGGCAAAGCAACAACAACAACAACAACTATAGCAATATGACAACAATCGTCGACCATAGATGTTATAGAATGATTCCAAATGAGCTATTTATTTACGTGTGTAAAGAATTAAATACTTCGGGCATATAGACTATTTTGAGAGAAGAGGTTCCAACTAGAAGCATTACCAAACTGAAACATCTCTGAAGTTCATATAGCTTATTATATATAGAGTCTTTAACAAGATTATTGGTGTGGAGAAGTTTCTGTTGTTACACTCGAAAGTAAACTTTGATCTTAAGGTGTTGCCGGTTACACAGTTTGCAACAGGTTTACATGGCCGTAGGCTATTTGTTGAAGAGTTGAACATCTACCATTCATTGAGACACACTTAGAAGATTTTCCTGATTGCAATACCAGTATCCTGAATTGACAACTGATTGGCAGAATGGTAATAAAAATACTTTGGCTGCAAGTAACTGTTAAACTCATAGAGGCCTAGTCAAGTATTCGGCTAGAGTGCTTAAAGCCCTTCCCACCTTTTTTAAACGTCCTATGAAGTTAGGCTGCAGTGTGTAAAAATCAGTTCTTAATTTTCCTTACCATTCCTGACTTTTTGGTTGACATGTTGTAACATAATGATATTCCCTAGATGTAGGTCACCGGTTCAAAGTATTTAGTATGTAACACGCATGTTTCTACACTTTTGAAGTCAGAGGGAACGAGTCTTGTAAGTATGGTACCTTGTTTACACTTTAAGATAGTTCCATTTTAACTGTCCTATAAGCATTTTAGTCGATGTTGAGATATTTTCTCTACTCAGTTTAAGGCTCCAGGCTTTTTGACGGACCTGAATCATCTGATACGTCTGGAAGATGTCACGTCTAAGAAAATTTGTTGCGTCTGCAAGTAGTTTGTCCTTTCTAATTTGTTTTGGGGCGCACCAAGTAGAGAACCGGCCGATCTCGTTGACAAGTTTCGTATAATTTTTGGTAAGTTTAGTCAAACTAAATCATTCTATGAGCCATTGTACAAATTGCCCCTAGAAGATTTCTGGGAAAAACATGTATATATATATATATATATAATGATAAACATGTGGTCCACACTACAAGACGGTACCCTTGTAATGGTCCTATAGTGACGTGTTCGCCTAATTAACTTGGGGACGAGAGGGATTGTCTAAACTGGACGCATGATTCGTTGGTGCAATGATCTTCGAAGGAGCTAGCCTTCTAGTATTATGTATCACTATAAAAGTCAGTTATTTTCTCTTACATTTTCGTTGGAATCGTCGCTCTCGTATATGACGGTTACGCATTTGATAGAATAATTAGTTTAGTACAGAAAACAGAGGGTTTCAGCTTGTGTTCAGTCTTATGGTACGAGTGTCCTATGGCTCTCGTAGGAGATTCATGCGGTCGGCGCGCATTTCGCATCGTCTCTCGTATCCACTTCTGGCAATGATATGTATTTGCACGCACGTACTAGTACCATGCAACAGGACACTGGAAACATCCGCAGGCAATATGATCAATTACATTTTCCCACAGACGGGCCAACTGACCTTCCATAAATCACCATTCGAACGACTGTACTTTTTTTGCCTAAAGAACACAAGATCGAAACAGATTTCGATCTACTGCCCACCTGACTGTTGCTCCGTCACTTTGATTCCCTGTCAATTCATTGTTTTCGTATTCAAAGAAGTGGCAGTAGAAGAGAATTAATCATTACGCTATTGGCATGGATAAAGTAGAGCCGGACCGTTTTTTGTTGTAGTTTCAAAGCAGCTGTAGCAGAACAACTTCTTGATGAGTCGCTGTCAGCTTAACGTACTAAATGTTTCGTGTTTCATCTACGGTCCTGTCTTTTGGTGCGCTCAAATGGAAAAGTCTAAGTTAAGTACTACCTCAGTTATGCATTACTTCAAACGACTGGCTCGTTACAGCGTCTAATGAAGTGTGTCTACGTCTGATTTCAAACCTAAGCCATCTTATGTGTACCTAAGTTTAGCAAAAAAAACACGTTACTACTCATCACGAAAATAATAATAATCACGAAAAATCTTAGCAGTCTAAAGACGAACAGATCTAGCTAAAAAATAGTCAATACGTTTGGATAACCCACTACATGTATGAGGATAGTGCGTTTCAATCAGGAAAAATTTTTGTCCTAACAACCTGCGGTCCATCCGCTACTCTTAACACAAGACGAAAGCCAGTTTTTGACAAGAATAAAACAACTAACTCGTCATAGCGAACTATAGTATATCGCTTTCAAACTAAAGCGAAAGACTGGCTGTCATCCATTATGAACAAACCCACATCTAAGTCATAAAGAAAACTTCTGTTTGTCGAATCGGTGGTCTACTTTATTGTCAGTTGAACTCTTAGGAAGCGAACCGCTGGATCCTCAGCAAGAGCTAGATTTAAGGACTTCGAAAGTTCATCAAAAGAACTTAACAAGCAATTTTCAATATACCTGTATTTTCATATTAGAAATGAATAACCACACTCTACTTGGGTCGTCTAGATTTTTCGGAACTTCCTGCGCTTTTTTTGCGATTGTTTTAGGCCTTAAATATTTTCTGCCCGTTTTCAGCTCAGAATGCATCCCGTTGGGAATTTTCGTGTGTAGCGTATTTGAGCTGCATTTAACTGGGTTCCCAGGTACCAATATCGCTTGATGTACGGTTATTACTGAGAACATTTTGGTATAGACACAACTGACCTTTAGCAAGTTGTTGTTTGATGGAAAACTAACGCTGGATTTTCAGTTTTTCAATTTGCCCCTAGGGCGAATTGAGGTGAATATTCGTATCGTATGCGAAATTACTATACGTCGTTAGTGTTCATTAAAGTCTACAAAATGGGTATAACTAATTAGCCATTCTGGTTCTCTGTAACAGTCTCACCCAATGAGTTCTGCCGTACCGCCACGGACGGCTCGATCACGACTGTCACGTGTTAAGATTTGCCAGCCTCCTAATGCGATAGCATCCCTGAAAACAGCCGTCTAAAAGGTTAAGGTTGCCATTCCATTTGTTCAAAGTCTATTCAGCCTATCCATGGCTAAAAGAGAGAAGCCTGCTAAACGCTCGAGGAGATGGTCGACCAGAGAGGTTCATCTCTGTGAGCATAAGCGTTCCACGCAATAGTGGACCCGGCAGTTGCCACAGGTCAAATAGCCATTCCAGGTAGACCCATAGGCCATTTTATTTATTGTGCCTCACTTTTCCCTGCAAAACTTTATAATGGAGTTGTTATTTTACTTGAGTCTATGTTAAGTATCAGAACGCAAATTCGTCACTAGTCGAGTTGCGCGTGATGCCGCAAAGATCCGCATAGGTTAAACTAGACGACGGCATGTCACTCGTTCCTGATGTAAGGATCCGTGACGTACAAATGATCGCTATCTGGCGACAACGGAAACTCCCGCTGTGCTTCACCGTGATATACCGTTCAGCTTATAAGGTTCATATTGTCTTCTGGCGATGAGGGTAAGCTTCTTAAGCAGTTCGACACATGTCCAGTATTACGGAGGTTACAAGCGAAGTTTAACGGGACAATCAGCGACGTTGCACTATGGCAGGCAAGGGTATACTGTCAAAAGCAATTTACAGCATCATATCATACGATAATACTGCACCATCTCCTTAAGTTCGTCCTGACGTTCTACGTGCGCTACACGCGACTACTGGCATACGAAATTAGACTTCTCCTATTTAGTCGATTTTGTCCGGTGCTTGTCACTGGGCAGCTCAACTGAGGCCGTTCTGTCGTCGACAACAACATGCAACATGCGCCCTGTCTTCAACGTACCATTAGACATACATACTAATGAAAGCCTATTGTTCTGCGATGCGTACCTGGGGCAAAACACGGGTCTGGGTTTGTTATGGAAACACAAATTTACTGAACATCGCAGCATGCTTATTCTGTGTACGTTCGGGGATTTTCTCTTCCTGTGCGACCGTTTGACCTAGTGATTCCCCGGTGGAACGTCTCGGAGGACACGAAAGGCATGACATTGAGTCTTCGACTATAAAGGGTCTCAACGTGCCGGTAGGATGTGCCGGCGTCTAGTGCCTTCTCGATTGCGCTTGTACTTCTTTAAGACAAGCGTCATGAACACGGCCGCAGTCGATAATGTTTCCACAAGTGATGGCTGAAACAGCAATGAGGCATTGCAACCCAGTACTTTGGTCGAGCCGACTGAATGAATATCATCAAAAATGCGAGTCCCTAAAGTATCGCTGATGTAGCTTTATACTTGTTTATCATTCATATTCATATTTACTTGAGGTAGTAATGATAATCAGGAAGAGATCCCTTTTATTTTATTGGCTATTTCTGGTCGCTACTGTTTGTTTGTCGTAGGTCTCAGCCAACAAGGATGTACTTTGTGATTCGTGCTATTAAAGAGACCTTGCCAGAACACCACGGTCTTAATAGTTAATCTCGTAGAATTTTCCGCATCATCGACAACCTTCCTGAAACATGCTCTATACAGAAAAGAAACGGTGTGTCTCGGTAAAAAAGGTCAACACAAGGAAATGAAGCGAACGCATACAAGTGCCGATCAACCGAAGCCGCGAGGGCGAATTGGAAGAAAACTTGAAAACCTTTGCCGTGTCAGCGCATGTCGGCCTGTCATGAACGTTGGATCAGGATGCTAGGACGACGATCTGGCCTACGCTGATCCTGTCATTGTGACCTAGGAGGCGAATTATAATTTAAACGCTTCAAACGGTTGCAGCCCACAAAGGGATACAAAAGAGCAAAGAAGAATGTCAGTTTGACCGATAGGTATACCGAGTAGAGACTAATGTTTCACAATGGCTACGGGTGCTAGAGTTAAGTCAGTGATTTCCCTGTTCTTCTAGAAGGAAAGCGTTTTCTGTAAACATTGACTTGCCGCTGATTTCAGTTTCAGTCTTCGGAATGTTACATCACCTTTGTTTATTTTCTGGCAAGGTTAAAGGCAAATGTTACGCGACTTTATTCTTGACTTTCGAGAACAGGAACGGGAAAAAGACTTCGAGGTGGCACCGACTTCTGGTCTAAAGTGATCCGGGAGCATAGCAAAGCGAAACTTCTAGCGAAACCGCTCCGCCAAAGAACACCCCAACGAAAATGTCTATGGAAAGGACGGGTCAGCTTGCAGCCTTAAAGACTATTGTAATCCTAAATCAACTTAGGTCTATTCTGCACTATTCTTATGGGTTGTCGAATAAGTATTGACGATTTTTCTAGCTAGGTAGCTTTATAATTACATATATATGTCATAGAAAAAGCGCTAAAATTGTCGGGATGCTCGTGTTCGCACTCAAGATAGACTGCCCAAAACGGCAAAAAAATGTATACTGTTTATGGCGACAATGCGCTATCGAGAAACCCGGCCCAGTGATGATTCTGTTACTTTCACTCTAAGCGATTCCGTTCGAAATGGTTGACCAATTATGCAAAAAGCTGATGTAATGGTTATAGAAATTGAACAAGACCGACACGAAGGCAAGATCGGATAATGAGCTCCTTGCCGAGATCGGCAAGGAGCTCATTATCCGCCACGAAACGAATTCTTTTTGAAAAAACTGGCCACAAAAAAACGCTCATTTTTTGGGTCTTATACGAACTGAGGCAAAAAAAAAAAAAAAATACTCGTTTGCGAAACTTTACGGAAACGCAGTGAGATTGAAACGTTTATAAAATGGTTAGTATTGGGTGATGAAGAGTAGATCACGAACGGCAATAATGTACGAAAAAACTGAGAGACTGAGGCCAAAGCAGCTGATAACAGGAGGGTGTTTGGTGGGATTGAAAGAGAGCGGTTCATTATGAGCGATTAATGTGTACCTCTACTGTCAATAATAACCAAATCTCAATACGTTTTTGAAAAAAATTGATCCGAATTACTGGGCAGAGCAGGCGTTGTTTTTCACCATAAAAATGTTAGACCGCGTACATTTTTATCTATCCGGGAAAAAATTAAAAGAACTTGGATCAGAAATCTTAATACATCCACCATACAGCCTATCAATCTATGTAGAACTCTCTTAAAAAATGTTGATCTAAGTTTGGATGAAGGCATACAAAGATCATTTGATACGTTTTTTCATATAGAAATCACAGAGGTTCTGCAATGATGAGATTATGGCGTTATTAGAGAAAAATGGCACAAGGTCATCAACGAAAATGGTCCATGTGAAATAGAAAAACAAAAACATTTGTTTCAATTTCGGCTTAAAAACAATCAATACTTTTTCTACCGTCCAATAGATCTTTCGCACTTACAAGAACCGCAAAGATTTCAAAAATGGATATTGTGTAAATTCCGCATAATGTACCAGTTGTAGAAAAGTGACAATAAAACTTGATTAAATAGGGATATTTTCGGAAAAGAGAAGCTAAGCGACCTTGGCAATACTTTTACGCACTGTTCTCATCCTCTCGTATACATTTAGGGGCTACTTACCTGTATGCGTTGCATTTGCAAATAATGCCAGTGTTATCGCTAGGAAATACAAGCAGAAAACTTAAACCAAAGTTGA
This sequence comes from Varroa jacobsoni, assembly GCF_002532875.2. Taxonomy (NCBI): domain Eukaryota; kingdom Metazoa; phylum Arthropoda; class Arachnida; order Mesostigmata; family Varroidae; genus Varroa; species Varroa jacobsoni. Next base: position 201,938 of record NW_019214111.1, read on the forward strand.
AAACGACCGTCCAATTATTCAGGAGGTTTTAAAAATGGCGACGAAGAAATTAGGTGACAATGCTTTGTAAATGAACAAAGCGAACCTCTTACTCATATGGAATATGACTAAGGAAGGATCTTGACAGATTGTTGAGGATTTATCGCGACTTAACTTAGCCATAAAAACTGCTTATACGTCCTGCTTTCAGGAATGATATTGTATGACCCATTGCAAGTCTGAAAACTACGACAGTATGTTATTATTATTATTATTTTATTTTTCAATAAATAGAAAGGTTAGTAATTAAATAAATCGTACGTCTAATTCAGGGTTTTTTTTTTGTCAAAATTACCTTTACGTTTGCTTCGTTGATTTATGTTACGTGCACAAGGTCGGGCGTCTGACTGACTTGAACCAAGTACTGCTCAAGATCAAGTACATATTTCCGCGTAATGTACTGGTAATGCGTTGCTCCACAACTGGATTGTCATGTATGAGCACCATATCACAAGCTATGGGTTCAATATGGATTATGTAGAGCTTATTTACGCATGCACTTCGAACGGCCAATCCACTTAGAGTTTATAATGGCGTTTAATCCGCTGAGGGCAAACTAAGCTATGAAGTAGTCGCGTTTATCAATTTACCCAGGATAATCTCCATCCTGTACATCAAGTACGCCTATCCTTCCAAGCATAACAGCGCGCCTCCGGAATCATCTGTACATTTCGCATGTCGAGTTAATATACGGCTTAGTATGAAAAGGCACCGTATCGTAACGGGTTTAGGGCACAATACCTGTCATGCGGAAAAATCGTGGTATTCACTATGGTTCATTAGATATGCTAGGACAAAAATCTTCTGGTAGTTTGTTTGAGAGAAAGATGTTGACTGTTTAAGAGCCTTGATTTGAGCTCCATGCGAGTAACAGAAAAATAATTAGTGTAATAAAAAGAAAGAACTATAAATAAAGACTCTCAAATTGTCACAAGATTTTCGCTGCATCCTGTATTTAGTCGAGTCCAGATAACAGCTAGTTGGAATCTAGTTGATCGAACGGGGTCCCCCTCGGTAGCATATTTCCGATCTCTCGAATCTATCTTCAGAGCATTTAGGCACTAGATATGGATGAGGACTGAGATTAATATGAAGTAAACGTGCAGAATTCTTCTGCACCGCAAGTACTATAAGAACAGAGTTTAGAAAGGGGTCCTCGAAGCCAATCTCGCTCGTCGCCTAGAGACACACAACATTATTTGGCGCCGGGCAGGAACAGACAAATTTTTCTTAGCAGCGAAAAAGATTTGCTTGTGTATAAGCTGCTAATTGTGGAGTCAATGGGTTCCCGAATAGTTTGATATATCATGATTATGCAGTTAGCGAGTCTACTCTCTTATCTTGCTGTTTATCACAGCCGCGAGAGCGTTGTAACGGACTTTCGGTCTACTACAATTAAAAAAATTAGCAAATTTCAAGTTGTTGACAGCAAAGATCCGAATTAATTGTTTTGCCATACGGCAGAAACTCATAATGTACGATCTCTTTCTGTCAATCGTGTATCTGTGGGACACATTTTTCTCATACATACTAATTTTCATTGCTCAGTTTTGTTACGCTCTTGCAGAATTGGAATAACGGCTAAATAATATCCTTTGCGTCAATTCGTGTAGCACCTAAATGTCGGGCTTTTTTTTGTAGCCAACTTTTTTTTTCAAACGGTTTGAACCTGTATGGCGGTGGAGTTTCGATTGCTCTGCAACGTTATGGCTACCCACGTGTCGATGTTGCTTACTTTTTGTAATAAGCCCGTCAGCTTTTTCTGTAATCGGTTGACGACCACGAGGAGCGTCACGTAGATCTAGTTAACATAAAAGTAACGATAATGGATCTTGGGTAAAAATAGGACGATTTTTTACTGGACTAGGACTGGTTTGTTGTGATAAAACATATTTGATTTGTGTAGAGATTTGATTCATTTTCAAGGGGCTTTATCCTCAGTTTGAATACGGGCACCGTAACAATTTCGGCGCATCCACTATTGTCGCCACTCATATATAGAATTAAAGCCATCTAGCTAGAAAGCCGTTAATGCCTTTTCGATAAGCCGTGACAGTTCTATGTCCTATAGATTTAGGTTGATTTCGTAGTGCAATAGTTGTTATCCATCTTTCCTGTAGCCGTTTCGGCGTTACCGGTTTAATAAACGGCTTCGCTTTTCTATGCTTTCGGCTCACTAAACAAATCTGTTACCGACAAGTCGTAGCTTTTTAAACAATTCCAACGACGAGCAAACGCGACTTAGTTTATTTTAAACTAAACTGTGACTCCAAAGTAATCCAGCCAAAGAAAAACCGTTATACTTGTTCGACCCCACTAAACATTAACAATAACCGGCGTTCATACATCAGTGCAATCTGGCCAAAACATAGCGGTTCTCTTCAGACCGACCATTTTTAGATGGTAGTTTTTCAAGGGAATTATTTTCAGAGCTACGACCTGTAACACAAAAGCATAACAGGTATAGCAACCTGTTGTAAGTTCTAGCAAGACAGTGTTTTCTACCATAGCTGATCTCAGCTTTCGTACGACGCCAATGCCGACCCGAGGCGCGCGTATGACCTGAGATATGTAACCTTAAAGACACCGACCCCAAAAAAACGATGACTATTATTTAGACGACCCAACACACTAGCATTCTGTTGAATCGCTAGCGCGTTCCGCGGGCGTACAAGTACAAACCTCGATCCGTCTTGTTCTTACCTTTATGACAGCTACAGCATAGATGGAAGTGGAACTTTATATATATATATATATATTACCGTTGAACTACTGCTAGGCCGATCTCCGAACAGATCAGTTGATTGCGGTTACGTCCCAGCCTACTCGAAAGAGATCACTAAGTCTGCGATGTTTATCTTCAGATGCCTTTATTCTGTAACATATCTATACATATGTATATTAGATAATTGTAAGCTACGTTGTCCAAGAGCAAATTGTGCGTCTGCACAAGCCGGCTTATTCAATATCGCTTATTTGCATCGGATCTCTCCCGAGTTGTTAGATTATCCTTTGTTGAACTAGTGTGCAAAAAAAGTACACGGAGATGTTTTTCCAGCCGATGAGGCTTTCAATAGAAGGCACGAAATGCACACATTGTTTTAGACCTTTAACTGTTATAGGCTGAAGTACAGGTGAAGTGTGACCGATTTTGAGTTGATCTGGTCGCTGGGAATTAAAGCAGAGACCGACTATGGGTGAGCTGAAGTGACCTGTCTTAATACCTTCAGTACGGCCAATGAATATATCGAGGCGAAAAACGCCGTAACCATAACAATATAGCATGAAGGTTATTATTAGCAAATTGTTCAGCAAACATGTCCATCAATCTGACCTATTCATTGCTCTGATTAAATCTCGAAATACTTTCAAAACTTGTTCTGAATTAAGGAAGAAAACAACAAATTAACCAAAATGAATACAGTAAATTAACTTTTTCTGTGAAGTTGAACCGTTGAATTTAGTTCTGGCGATGGCATCTCTTTATTACAGTCAAAAGCCCCTTACGGCAGTATTCTTACAGCTTCGTATTATACGCGAATATACAAAAAAAACACTTATCAGTACAGATTTACGTTTTATTAGGTAAGGTTTATAACATTTTATAGATAGGTTATAACATTTTTGATCGAAAATCATGCCCCTTCAAACAATTTCAGTCTGAACGCGGTTTAACAAAACCTATAACAAGGTCGAGTACAGCGCATAGTTATCCAACGTCTGATCGTTGGATAAAGGAAAAAAATCAAGCAAGAAAATCATTCGAAGACTGAAGTGGAATACATTTAACTACCACATTAAACATAGCGTCACTGACTCTCGCTACATGAGTTACGTGACCTATTAGTAATTCCCAAGAATCTATTTACATTTTTTAAGCCGGGTCTTTTATGGTATCTTGCATCCCATTGGAACTATTACGGCTTAATTGGGCCCATAGCGCCTGCGCAGCCAATCAGGCTAAGTGTCATTTACCGATAAGATCATATCAATGGGAAAATTGCCAACGATATATTTCAGTGAGTGAGTGAGAGGTTAGATTTTATCTTGGTTATCCTTGTTAACCTTAAACTTGGGTATCCTTGGTTATCTTGGTTAAACTAATACCAATAGATAAAAATACATATCTTCAATAAAAATACGATGTATCCGGAGCCATTTGTGGCCGCATTGGTTGGCCGACCGATTGATAGTGCCCATTTTTGTATTAGAGAAATAGCTTTATTGAACGCATGGCATCATCACGGAGTACCTCGTTTACGCAAACGAGGATGCATCCGGTAAACTGGATCCTATATGAGCGCTAGGTAAGCTATTGTAGATCCTCTCAAGGATTGTATAAATTATTTCTATTTTCGGGGATATGTGAATAGATAAATCCGATATTGGAAAGTTATTCTAAATAACCAGTAAGCGGAAATGAGACCCTTGGGAAGGCATTGGTTCGGATTGAAACAATCTATCCTTTCGTAGCTTCAATGTACACGGGCATAAAGGCCCGTTGCTGAACAGTCTAAATGATTGCCAAAACAGTTACCAGTTGTGGCCAATGAAATTTCGACATCTCTACAATAAACACGATTTTCTAGTAGTAAACTTATTACTGGTCAGGGACTTGAAATAAACACGAAAAATAAAAACACAGCTTAATATAGCAACAAACATAATAAAAAAATCATAATAGTAATATTAATAACAATAACTTAGCATGAGTTGTCTGTTACACCTAAGACAGAAGTAGGCCTAAAAAAAATATAGAAATGAGTTTTGGGCCTTCATGAATATAATACTACGCCGCTGTCCAACTGGCCCTAAAGACCTAATTTTAGCTTAAATATCTTTAATTCACTAATCTACCTGAGAGTATCTACCTGAAACGTGCCTCATCCTTAAGGTCTCATGTACGTACTCCAGAGTTACTTATCTACTTCACTGCCAACCATACGACATGTAGTCCGAACGGTGAGCTAACATAATAAGACCACTCTCAAATATTCCTTGCATTGATAACTAAAGATTTTGGGATTAGGTTGAACTCAACGGTAAATGAATGGCATCTACAGTTTTCCAGAGTAACCACCGCGGCGATGTTTAGGACCCCGTTGAAGGACTCTAGGCTTCGTGTAGCGGCGTGTCACTCGCTTTCTTCGCTATCCAACGTATAGATTAATCTTCTTCTATTTCACATAAACTGGGTATACGTCTTAGGACAGAACTTGTCCTAACGGTTTCTAACCATTTTTCTAGCTAAGCCACCTAAGCGCAAGTAACGCGGCTCTGTTTTCAGATATATGTGAGCCGTTATGTATGTACAGTAACTAGTTCTATATAGATATTAAAGTACAACGTTGAAGACTATAGAAGGCGAGTGTTTATAGGAGAAATCCTCCCAGCTGAATCGCACTAGCCAAAAAACGATATCCCACAAGGCACAATAACAATAATGATCCGTCTCCAATCTGATTGAAAAAAACTTTGCCATCTGCAGGGGGTTGGTAGCCTGCATTAGCTAGGAGCTCAATAGAACTGTTGTGCATTTTTTGTCGTGCGCCTCGTTGTTTGTGTCACTAAATCGCGAATTGACGCATTCACACGGACAGAACTAGAGCATTTGCCATTTTGTGCAAGCTGATAGCTATAGCAAAGTAATAATGGATGTTGGCCTGCAACTTCGAAATGTAATCGCAGCGCCTACTGCGAGTTAAAAAATAATGCCGGTAAACAGCAGGACACTGCGTATGTTAGGACCGAGTGCTGCGACGGACATTCAAACGTCAAAATGCTAAGTGACTGATTCTTGTGGTATCCTTCTTGTTCGATGGGTCTAGACCACAGTGTTTTCATACATCGAATCTTGACAACCACTCGATGTCATGTGATTGGGTATTGTTTCCACGTAAAGACGACATTGGGTTCATTAAATACAAACGAGTATTCTGGTTTTGTTAGAGTGAAATACTATCTCGTTACTGTGTATAGGCACGCGCGTAACATCTCAATTTGACTCGTTGATGTGGGTAGATCGGGTCTTCTTTGGTTCTACCAATGTGTACAGGTTGAAATATTACGTACCAGGCTGATTCGGGTAGTTGGTCAAGTCATCATCAACGCTATATCTAAATATACGAAAGGCAATTGCTTGTAGGCCATATCGCTTGGCATCCCTAACAGAGTGTGAATTTGATCAACTACAAAGGTCATAGTAGTAAATATACAACTAAATTCTAATTAGCCCGCTTATTTCCAATTAAGCCGTAACAATAACAAACCTATCACGTGCTCTCATAAGGTGGCCTTGCAGGCCAAAAAATACGTTAAGAGCCCTCCCCGAATGTATTTTCGCCCCTCGTAACTCAACTCGGTAACAGTTATGAGATTTAATTTAATGACATTGAATAGACCTAAGTGAACGTATGGCACAGTTTATAGTTACCCCACAAAACTATGCATACATTTGACAGTTTTTCGTTGTTCCCTCTTGTAACGTCAATTAGGTGCGTTGTTTTTTCTGTTGTAGGCTGTCGAGCGCCTGAAAGGACGAAGTGTGTCTACGGCCGGATTCGAACTTAAACATCGCCACATGTCCCCAAGTTCTCGCGGGGATACTAAATCAATACAGGCATTGCTGAACAGCCTGCCAGAGCTGAAGCTATGTAATACATATCCAGTCTATGGGTCGTATGTATCTACGTGCTGGCGAATCATTTCTGCCTAAATTTGTTTATGCTCTTGTTTGTGCAAGTCGCCTATAAACGTTTAGACGGTTACGGGGTGAAAACTTGGTCGCGTGTACGAATTAGGGCAGTAGAAACAGAAAGATTTGTTTGCGGAAGCAAACTTAGAAGTGGGCCTTGGTGGGCCTAGTGACGAAATTCGAACGTTACCCAGCCACCGATTGACATTCTCAGCATATGTATATAATGAGGTTGGAAGAGTTACTTAATGAGGGAATCAAGCTGGCTTGCTGACCAATTACAGAAAGCCGTAAACCGCGTACAGCACAAGCAAACGAAAAAATATATAAGCTTATAGAAGGGAATCCCCTCGGTCCTACATTCAAATGCGCCTTCGAGCGGATGACTGATTTACGAACGATTTACGTTGTTTACGTCATTAGCAACATTGGATACTAAACGAAACGTTATTACGTCGAATTAAACAGCCGAGTAGAGACATTTGTACCGAAACAGCTTTGTGGATGCAGGCAGGCCCCAAGGATGACTTTACACTTGAATTGCTGATGCCTTATTATTGTTGGTAGTTATTGGACGCACAACCCCTGGCCGTCACGGATGTCTGTTTTGGTTAAATGATTAACAAGATGAACCCCAAGCTGTTTCTTCGAAGAAAGCACTACAACTCACGTCTTGTTAAACACAACGTATAAACCTAGACCCGTGCACTACCCACGTTCACGTGATACCGTATCCCATAAGATAAATGATTAACTATATAGAACAAATATTTCGAGGACCTGCCGGTACTATTGTAGTTAAAAATAACTTCGAACGGCTGGTCCCTTCCAGCATGAATCAAAGCGCGTATCGATATCGGTAATATCACTTGACAATAAGTATATGCTCGTTCCATTAAAATCAAAAATAATAGCATTAATAACAGTAGTACTGAAACCAACATGTTAGCTAACTTTCTTACACATGCTGTTGCTTTACTGACGATAACTAGCAACATTTACACACAGTCAGACATACGTACAGGCAAATATGCGTTCTGCACTTGGTGTAGGCGTAGGCGTATTCATTTATAGGTTGTCCTACTGCCGTGTTGTCCGGCCTTTTCTTTATATACCCCTTTTTTTGTTAGTTTCTTGTGTCTCATTATTACCCGAAGTTGCGACCTACCCGCATCATTCGCATGCACGTTAGCTCCGATGGGGCAACCAGCTTTCTTCGTGAAACAGTGATGTTAGTGATTATGCTCCTTGCACGGCTCTCCCGGATGGCTTCGCCACTCAGTCTGGACACGTGACGACACTAAACCCCCGTTGTAATGGTTCCACTGATCCCAGGGTGGATGCCGCTTTTGCTGCTGTTGTTACTAGTTTGGCTATGAGCAACTAGAGCCGCTGGTGACCCGCTCCTTCACGAAGACCCGAATCTCCGCTGCCACGACTTCGCATGGAAGTAGTTGCAGTGGAAAGAAACTCGGTGCGGGCGACGAAAGGTGGAGATGTACCGAGCTGGAAGCGTGCTTTTGGGCTAAGGATGGGATTTGTGTCATTTCTGTAGTAGCCGACGCTACCATCGTCGTTGTTGTCGTGTGGCGAGCATATCAGTTCTGAGAAAGTTCGTCAAGCGACCCAGCACCAAGCGCTGACGTTGCCTATCTGGCAGACGCAGCAGACGAATGAAAGAAATTAAAAATGCGAAAGGTCAGCAAATATCCATCTTTGCAGGGACATAGCACTAAAAGAGCATATATATACATATATACAGCCACGTCTTTCAAAAGAAGGGTGCCTCGTTTACATTGGTTCACTGGTTTAACCCTATCCGAGTTTGTTCCAGTATGCACAAATAATATGCACGTCTCATTTGGTTAACCTAATCTGTTGTGGGAAATGTGCTCATATAATACGAGCTGATTGAAAGCAGCAGTTTTAATATCTGCACGTGATGCATACGTTTGTATGCGCATCTCCGCAATGCGTGCCTAGCGTTATGAATGAATGTAGTAAAATTTGGTATTGCTATTTGTGTAACAGATGATATAGGAAAGGTATGATCTACCTGCTTCTGTTTAGTTATAATACGACCGATGCCATTATTATGATTATTGTCGTTTCTGTTTAATATCACAATAACATTTTCTTTCGGTGATGACCTCTAGCCTACTACTGGATGATGTTGAAGTACTTGAGGTTTCACGTATGGTTGTGCTACGTATTTCCACAGCCAAAGCTTTCAATTCCGCTGTTAAAAAGATATCCGATGCTCCTAATTGCCTTCTTCATTTATTTACCAAACATTTGTACGACAATTTTCCACTTCGTACAAATTCTTGGCCTGTTTAGACGCCTTCAACGAGTAATAGTTTATAGAATATTAGTTTTTACAACAGCTTTGTTCGCCTTCTCTTATGTCGCTTATGTCTTAGGTCGCTCCCAACCGGAACTACGCAGTGTCATAACTTAGCAAATCGTGTCTTATGATCCATTGAATATTTCCACAGACCGTGTGAATGTAAACCGGACGACGTACTCCTTCCAGAACTTCCTGCGTCTCTTTCGGATATCTTTGTAAGCATCGCTTCTGCCTTGCAGCCTAAGGCAATACATAAAAAGTACGTTACTCTAGCCCTTTCAATATGATCAATCACGGGTAGACTACCCGTTACGTTTTCGGATCTAGATTACTCTTCTCAGCCGTCTACAATGATATCCGATAATATCAGCTACGTTAGGGTCAGGACTATTACGTTCCTGTATGTTGGAAGTTTCTCACCAATTGCTCCAAAGGATCTTGCCATTCGAAATGTTCAAGTTCTCGGTTTTTAATAATTTCCTTTGTGGTTCCAAGCTAATGTGGCACATTAGCTTGAACCTTTTCTTTCGAGACGAGGGTTTCCCTTCCTGCTTAATAATTTAACTTAATTGATGAAATACGTTCAAGTTATATTCAATTAAATGCACGGACGAACCTAGGAATGGCTAGGACGACTACTGTGTAGGGATTTAGCTTGCCGAAAAACGCTATCGCACGAACGACATGTGGCAAGATTAAAATTTATGCTAACGTAATAAAAACCTCTGTAACGTATACCGTCGCTGCCAAATAAGGTGGGTATGACAAGTCGAATGTTGCATTTTAAAAACTAGATCATCCTATTTTACCGTTATTGTACGGTGAAGCTTAACCATGGATGTGTATCAAATGGTAATCGCTCGTTTGGCAAATGCTTGCCAACGCGGAATGCCGTTATCTTTTACAGAAACGACAAATAGTTCTAATATTTATTATGGGTTTTGTTGTTTTATTTGATTGAGTTTATCTATTTCAAAATAAAATATGTCGGATAGCGGGCTGAGTGCGCAATTCCAACAACAGCAGCTGAACCGGGCTGCTGCATGGCCAAGTTATTTTGAAGCTAGGATGTCCCACACTCCAATCGTTGTGAGATAGAACTATTTCATCGCCGCATCTCGACGATCCGGCAGACGTTAGCTCCAAGTTATTGAAATAGAGTCAAAAAATCTTACGATCACACAGGAGTTTCGTAGCGGCCGTTAACAACTGTTGGTGAATCTCCAATAGTCTTAATGACAAACATAGGGGCATCGGTCGCGGCACAAATTACTGGTGCGACCTTTATACATACATAGATATATAGCAGTAATACAGCAGCCCACAAATCCGCATTGCTTGCTCTCCTTTTCACAATCTGAAGGAGCTTTTTTGGACCAGCGCCATTTTTTTTCTTAGAATGTAATTTCCCTGTTCCATGCTTGACCGGTTGTCTGGTCTTATCCAAAAAGACAGATTTCCACCGCTGCCACCAAATCATAAAGGCCTAGACCATTGGTTGGTGACTATCAAGATATGAATGAATTTTTATGCCAAGACTAACAGCTATTTATTGTTTACTTTTTTTGGCTGCAGAAGGAAGCTACTAAGCAAACTATTAGATACGAACTAACCCGGCGCGATGTTTGGCTAACCCCTTGTTTTCCAAATATAAAAGCTATGGACAAACGGCACTTTTGATGGAACCCCCTTAGCGGAAAAGACATTTTGTCCCATTGGACTAGTTATGGAGGAACACATATCGAGTTGTTACAACTTATTAAACTTTCACCTTACAATAGCTTATCATATCTATTTTGCTTTACGTTGAAGGTCGCAGTTACCAAAATAATATCCTTGAAATAATCGTCTCGAAATAATTAGTATGAAAAAGGACGCTGTATAAAGGCGACTGTTCTTAAGACTGGGAGTTGTTCCCATTTGACTTAATACTACAGATAGAAAAAGTATTGACGCTTGGCCTAATTGGATGGTTCTGAAAATATGACCAATCGCGTCGGGGTGGCGCTGGCATCGTTTAAAAATTGGAACTTAGCAGTATCAGACGTGGTAGTGGGCAAAGATGAGAGAACAGTCAAACCGTTCGCCGAACTGGGGACGTCCGAGAAATACTCCGAGAAATACGTTGTAGCTAAAGGACGGGCCAGCTCTCAATGAAGGGAACAATTGTGTTTCAGAATTAACCAACGTTCATTGCGTAGAATTTGCGAGTTGTCAAAAAAATATTAGCCGTCTTCCTAGCTAGTCAAACAAGAGTAGCAACAGTGGGGGATGTGCTAGAACTGTTGGAATATCTTTACTTCTTACAACAGAGCATTTTAAAAATAAACTAAATGTGTTACGATGAAGATACAAATACTGCCCAGGTTTATAACATTTCTCTTATGGGTTATCAACTCGACTCGTTATCGGTAAATGGCTTTAAGATATTTTCTCATTTTCGTTTGAAGAATTTCGATGCGACTGAGACAGATCAGTTACGAAAAACATTAAAAAAATCATACAAAAAGTTAAGCGAGGTTAAGTAAGAGAGTAAGCGAGAGTAAGTCCGTCACATTTCCAACAAACTAGACATTTACTAGCGAACGATCTCGGGTTATTTAAAGAAAGTTAGCTAGGTTGGAAAAAAAAAGAAGTTCGACGTCTGGGTACCGCACGAACTTCTTCGTTTTTCTACGAACGAACGCAGAGAAAGTTTCCTCGATCGTGCTTTATCTGCGATGCTCCACGGAAACGCGACAAATTCCAGCCGTTGCTCAAAGCGGTTGATTATATGTGATTAAAAGTAGATCATATGTAACAATAATGTGTAAAAAATTATCGTCCAAGCGAAGGAAAGCTCCACAATCCGGGGCAAAACCCTGCCTGGCGCCAAAGAAAGTGATGCTATGCGAAAGAAACTCGGTATTATGAGCTGCTGCCATCTGGCAAAACTATTCATTCGGACCTCTACTCTCAACAATTAGAAAAATAACAGGAAGAAAACTGTCAAAAATAACGTAATCCTCCTTGACGACGATGCCACACCACATACATGCTAGCTACCCAGGAGGAACTGAGAGAAGTTCGATGGGAAATTTAAATGCGTCCGCTGTACAGCCTGTGTCCAAGAAGTTCCACAATGATAGGATTATTATGATGTTATCAGCTAAGATGGCGCATATCTAGTTCAGCAATATTATGTGAAATATATATAAAAATATTTGTCTTACTGTCAATATGTTTCCACGATCAAATATATATATATACATACGTACCAGATATGCTGACTTAATTTGAGCGTGCATTGTCACTAATTACTGAACAAACTCCCGATTCAATAGGAGAAGATAGGCGATAGTATCTGTTAGTGTCATTCAGTCGGTGACCTAGATTGTGACGAAAAGTTTGTTAGTTGCCCGACAGGCCCCATTACGTATCAACAGCGCTGTTTGGGATGGGGTCAAGATTTTATTTTACTACTTCTGGGCATTACGATCAGCTCCAGGAGATAAGAATTTTATAAAGACATTGTAGTCACGTTAGATCTATTTTAGCTTGCCCCACGAGTCTCTGCCACAGAAGTAAACTGTCGTATACGTCACTGTCTAATATACAACGTAAACCCTGTATCAATGTATCTGTAGATTGGTCAGATTTTTGGGTAGAAGAGTTTCAGCTGGGTCAAGGATAATTTTTCCAATCAGCTTATCATGCAATATGCAGGTTGGATTAGGTTAGATAGTATTTATTAATATTTAATTAGTATCCATTAGAGAAGCCTTGTCATAGGTTGCGTTATTACCGACCGCGGGAGTATTGACGTAAAGACGTTCCGATTGGCGCAAAAAGGATAACAATTGGCTTAGCAAATTAACAGCAGAGTAATGAGATAACAATGCTAAATTTCATAGATTTTATAGACCTTACTATAAAACAGTGGTATCAAGGATGTCGCCTACGAATAGATTTTTACCTGATTGGCTCTTTCAGCCTGCCGTTCGCTAATACCCTATGTGCTAGAGACCGTCTGCTAGCATGAAATATATGTGGGATGGTCTAGGTTCGAAACCAGGGGTAGGTTCGCTTTGTGTTGAGAGATGCCAGCCGTTTGAAACAGTGCTCAATGGCAGTATGGGGCTGAAGACTCAAAACATGCGGGTGTTACAATAGGATGGCACTATATTTTCGTCAGCCAAACGACAAATTACATACAATTATCCCAAAATCATGCTTCTTCAATTTTTCTTTGTTTTGTTGCAATGTTTTCCTTTGAATTAATTTCGATCGTATTTTTTAAAATTCTATATCAATTTTACGTTAATCTCTTATATTCGCAGGGTCTTTACTTATGAAGTGCTGATAATACGGCATTTTGAAAACCGGTATACCCATTACAAGCTTCGAATCTAAGACAAACAGCTCTGACTGACACAAAATAGTGATTTCAGGCTTATAAAGCAAATAATTAGTTTTATAATGATAGAACTTGGCCATTGATAAACGACAAACCGGGAGAATAAGACAATGCACGAAAATCGCGGATTTTATATGATCCATTGGGCTTGGTATAAAAAAACATTAAGACAGTTTTTTTAACTTCGTTGCCCTTTAAAAGTGGCGAGATTTTCACGCGGTTGAAAAACAGCATCCTAGTAAGGATGATGTAAGAATTGGTGTAGTATTTACGGTACCTATATGTTTCTGGTTCGTTTGACATCTTTCGTTCGATCTACATAAACCATTGTGATTTAGATTGTTTCGGCTGTTTGATGAAGCTTCTCGATTCTGGACAATTCAATCTGTCAAATATCAATAATGTATACTATGTCAACTTTGCTTCTGTTTATGTTTATCAACTCAGACGACGTCATAGTCACTGTAATAAACCTGAACAAAAGTGTGAACTCTTCGAAGATCGGCTTCGATTCTCACTCTTCGGCTTCTGGCCGGACTCAATTCCCAACGCCCTATTGTTGGTCATGTTGGAACCATATTTGCTACATGACGAGTGCTAAGCATAGTGAGCTCAAGCTAATAGTAACATTTCGCATACATCATAAACAAGGAAAGTCCTTGCTAAGTATTTACCATTGAATTTCTAATAAGATCTCGTTTTATCCATGTCTGCTGTCGACAAGAGCGAGTTAGTATACTTCCGGTAATAATATACAAACATGGCAAATCTACTATAAATACCTGAAAAAATTTGTGGACGTAATGAAGGAATCTTCTCAGCAACATCTATTCGTGTTGATTTCTTTTGTCCGTATTGACCAACGATGCTCGCTTTTGTAGATGCCATCTGCTACCACGATCACACCATTTCCGTTCCAGACAGCTCCTCTATTTAGTGCCAGCAACAACAGCGACGTTGCCTCTCTATGTGTACGCGCTCTTCCTATGTGTACTAGAACGTCTTTTGCTAGACTTCAACACATAGTCTTCTGTCAACTCTATTGTCCACGCACGATACACGTACACGCGATTGGAGAAAGACATCCCAAAGTGTCCGTACGTAAAGCTCTATGCTTTCAATTTCTGCCGAGTCTAATCTATCATATGCAAATTGGCTGATTGCATATATTCGAGGAGTTAGCAGTTCCGGGGAGGAACGGCCTTGGGGCCGCGTCAGGGGGAAAGGTTTGGCAGAGATTTAACGAGAGAGCCATGGGGTTCCGGCCTTCCCCGAATTCAGCGACGTTTGAGAAAAGTTATTGATGCGGTACGGGCGGACGCGGCAACTAATATCCAAGCGGCAGTACTATTAGTAACAGTAGATAGATAAGCAAGCAAAAAACTGACGCGTTGGATCGGGTTTACCAGCTTCGCTCTGGTGAGCCGATAATGGCGTTATTTTCCTGAATCAAAGTATTCATTTCTTGAATAGGTGCGTCGGTAAGATGGTTACTGGTGCTTCCTTAGCTGGTTGCCCAATTTTATAAGCAGTGGAACTGCACAGAGACGGGTGATGGCGATGTGACAGAAGGAAAGGTGCATTTCTCCGAAACTCTTACGTTGTTATGTAATGGTGATATGAAAGCGGTTGATGATGCATTAGGGCTCACTTAGAGTATACCAAGATTATAGGTCCATTCATTGACGACCTAATTTATTCCGTATACATTCGTTATATTCCAATTAAATTATTTCTAACAGCGCGAATGAATAACTTCTAAAGGTTTCTGTTAGTGACACAAGTTCGTCAGTGCGCTCTATATTTGCCATATAAACTCATTATTATAGTGAATAGTCAGAGAGCCCGAAGAGACAGTCAAATATCGAAGTGATGCAGTCATCTCTTGCCTTAATGGTTGATATTTACTTGTTAATGAAATGGGTTGTGTCACTCAATAACATACATACAGTATCAAATTTTATAACAAGTTATATTGAATTACATAGTTTGCTGTATAAACATATTTTTAATGAATAAATGTTACATACATAGTAAAAATGATAGCTTAACGGCTCAGATGGTTCCGGCGTCGAAGGTTAGGTACGGCAGCGGTGAGGCTCTGACGCCTGCCGTAAAACAGATGGTGCACGTAGACTAGCACGAGCGCCTAACATGCACGCACCCCGATACAGGGTCGGAGCCTTTCTACAGATGAACATACTGCTTTAAAAGCGATACGGTTAATCACAAATAAGCTTGATGCCCCCAGGGTCGGCCGTTCTTCGCTATGGTTTTTGGACGCCAGGCATTAATACCAACCGACGTTGTCTGCGGGGACATTCGCGTCGTCGTATTCAACGTACCGCCGAAGAACGAGTTTGGCGTTAGCGATAGCCTAAGTTAAGCTAAACTGTCTAGTAATCAAGCGAGCTTTTAAGTTAAAGGTCACAACATAAACGGGACTGATATTGTCTCTTGAGTTCCGTTGGACCATTTCGTTCCTTAGACTACTTCGTGTCCCTCAATGGAACGCCCGTGAGTTTCAAATAGTCGTAAACAGCAGCATGATTCGCATTATAGCAGCAGGTCGTTCGTTTCTTCGACTTCAAAAGAAGGCAATGAAGTTTGTCGTTGTTGTCAGCCTTGATTCGGACGGGGGGTAAGGAAACTTCAAACATCGGCCATACCCCGGAAATTCAAATTCCGAAAAAAGGTTAATGGCCAAGAGTACAAGGTGATGTATTCTTATAAATCTATCCGCCATCCAGTAGCGGCATCAAACCAGCGCGCAGTAGCGTTTTTTAAATGGGAAGATTGCAGGAGTGACTGGAAGGTCTGTCTCCTGGTGCATGCGTTCAGTTTAACTTCCAATACGAATATGTATTACAGGTGCTGGTTCAGATATTGGTCCTAATGATGAACAGAAAAACGTTTCGTAATGCATCCAGAATAGGCTAGATGCTATGGCTCGTTTTAGTGTATGTTTGCAGAAGACTTGTCAAAAGGCAAAGCCGTAAGTTTATAGCAAAAACATCGGATATTAGCATTCTACCTTGTGGCATAGCATTTTTCTGTATGCTTTATATATACATATATGTTTATGCCCACAGATTATGATATTCAATTCACTATGATGTCTATTAATAAATAAATAAAGCTAGAATTCGTTCCGCAGCTATTACAGGGTTAGTTGCCCCCACTTACTCGAAGCCTTATCTACAACTGTGCTGGACATCATCTGCCGTTCGTTTGCTATTGTATATATACTCGGATTGGACACGTGATGGGGTTTGGTCGTCTGGGTTTATTCGACGATAGCTCCTAGTGTGACGACGGTATAATCGTTGACTGTCGAAGGGCAAGCAGCTTCGTTTGTCGTCGGTGAACTATGGCGCGCGTTGACTACTATAATATGTATTATAATTCAACTTATTCTTGTAAATATTTCTATCTTCTACTTTACGGAAATAGATGGAATATCTAATGGTAATGTCACTGAATAATATGCTTTGTAGAGGCAACTTAACATGTACGTATACATCTATCTAATGTTCATGAATGAACTAAATCTATTGGATAGTAGTGATACAAAAGAAAACCGTGCGGCAATCTAAGTGACATGGCCACTTCGAAGACTCGATTGGCTGCCGCGCGCAGACAAAATATCGCTAAAAAAAAAAAAAAAAAAAAAGCGATCGCAATACTTAGTTATAAGGGACGCGATTCAACTATGGGATCTATAGTATATATGACCATGATATCAATCGAAACAGCAGCAGCTCAATACAATATCGTCAGCCGTGGGCAAAGTAGATCGTTATCGATGTTGTTAATATCACCAGTTATCTATGTTTAAAAATTCTATAAATCTGCTAAAATGTATGCGTCACATTGTTATTATTTCACATAGAAGACAGACTATTTACTACGACGACTATTACTGTTATTATTACAATTGTGTTTTACCAGTGCACGTTAAAATTGAACGGTAGAACAAAATCTTCAGCAAACGTCATATGATCGTAATGTATACCACTGACTGATCGATTAGTTAAGGCTAGTTATGCTCGTGTAACGTGTTTAAGTGCCTTCTCTCTGGATAAGTGTTCACCGCACATTTTGCGGTTGGTGCAAACGTGGACAAAAAACCTACTTGATAAAAATCCTAATTATCTCACAGACTACAAAACTATGGTTAGTATAATCTTATATAATAGTGAAATGTTTCGAAAGCTGTGTCCGTCGCTATTTTGGACGGCCTGCGGCGTCTTCCGGACTCGAACCTTGATCCCATCTCACTGCCTAAAATTAATGTGTAGCTACGCGGCATTTCGACTGTTGTGGTGGTTACGTCTGCCATAAAACACCTATTTCTAAAACCGGATAGAGGCGCATTGTTTTTTTAGTACTATACGTCGTACTGCTATATGAGAATGCATGTTTTTTTTTTTTTTTATATTTATTCCTACGAGATTTAGTGTTCGAACTAACAGACATCGAACGAGAAGAGCTCTAACAAACTGTCATGGCAAACAGGCTAACAAGCGTTATACTGCGTTGATCCAATGCATCTGACATGAATCGTAAATTGTGTTTGTTTTCACCAAACTTGTAACAAACACAGACTAGATAGATGCATCCAATAGAGATATATATCGAAAGTTTATACCTGGGCTTGTTCTTTGAGAAACTCTCGCAAGCTATTATTGTGTATCTACGTCTGCTTTCGATACACTAACCGTCGCCGAAAATGAAACCGACGGCGGGGCGTTAATCATATTGCTTTGCTCTATCGGAATTACAGCGTAGGTTTACCGGTTCATCGATACCCTAGCCCGATACATTTCTTAGAATACCTCTCTGCGTATTCCCAAGCTCCAGCTCCAGCTCCAGTCCACCACCACCACCTTCACAAAATAGATCTCTCTAGATGTCAGATGGTCTTCGTCTATCGCTGACAGCTGAGGGAACTCGGCAAGGCCTTCGACAGCGTGGTCCAGCGGTCCCACGCGCAGAGATTAGATCAACGGCTATTCTGATCCTTCTGTTGCCGACTAACGTTTACCTTACGAAGCTTTAAGCTCCTTTCGCTCTTCGCACTTCTCGTAGATGTCCCTGTGACAATAGAACTGACACCTACAGCAACGCCGGGCCGGGCCAGAGGCCGATCTCATCACCACCGCGATGGACGAGACTAGCCAATGATCCCTTTCATGATTCGTCTTTCGCATGCCCAGCCCCAAAAATGTATAGGCCGATTTGCCAATACCTCTCTGTAGTCTTGTACATACACACACCCAGAGTCACTCAGAGAATCATTTTCTTCGTGACGTTGCCACGAAGATGTGCGTTTCCGGAGTCACGCTCCGTTGACAGCAGTGATGGTAGCCTAGGCATGCGCTTTCATAGTTCCGTTCTGCATCGCCTGCTTTACTTATTCGTCATCTTCGTGGGTCAACGGCAATGCGATCGTTTCGTTCTGCCGCGTTAAACACTCCTCCTTTCAACCTCCTGGGAATCCATGATGGGGGTTGAAGGAAAACGGGTAGGAATAGAGAAATGAAATCGCCAGAATGCAAAAAAAATTTTCGCTTGCCCGTTACAACTAATCCGGACAAAATGTCCTCCAGCGAACCTGAAGTAACTATCGTTGAAATGATCGAAGTAGTCCCAAGGGGAATGCCTTTATGGCCGTGGATTTTCAGTAAGATGTCTTGACCGGCTTCTGTGAGAGCTAACCGAAGTGGTGTTGCATGACGACGCTCACTAGAAACAAACAGGTGTAATTTGAAGAACTATGAACAACTGAATTCGGGTCGACCTTGCGACAGCTACAAGCTATGAACGGTAAGCAATGTAATCCCAGAACACGGCTCTAGCGGAACAGAGGCATCGTTAGCAGTGTGCTAATGTTAAGCTAACCCGAGGGGCATTGCTATAGAACGCATGCTTAAACGCCCTTACAGAAACCAAAAATGCGTCAGGAGACCATCTCTACGAATACGGAAGCACACGTTTTCATTTAACACGTGACTTTTGCTACTCCTCGGAGGTGAATTTACCTACATTTTTTTCAATGGTTCGTATCTCTCGAGTTTTTTTACTTACACATTTGCCGAGTGAAGGGACTTTTCTTCAAACCACATTATCATTTCCGCATTTGGACTGGAACACAGTCCACATTGTTTCAGCAACCATATTTGAAAATGGCTTACCCAAATTGTCAGGTTAAAGTTTTACAAAACCCTATAATACGAAATAGAGTTTCTCAGATAAATTTGCCACTGATCTATTGCGTATACTCGACTTGGCTGTGCTCCGTCTCTAAACACTTGGCTGTGTAATGATCGTTAATGAATATGTATGCATTTTACTACTTATCGGCTTCTTACAACAACGCACAAAGTGTCCTACGAGAGATAGTTCTGCATCGATCGGGTGCTACTAATTTAACCCAACTCAGTCAAAGTCCGTACACTATACAGCCTATGTGCCGGCTGTTATCGGCACTTTATCATAGACTCTTCGAGACGGAAGCTCACTCCCTTGCTTGCGGCCGACTCAGATAAAATGGTGCTTAGGGCTCTCTTCAATCGACTATTTGCTGTCTAATGGAAGATCCAGATTTGCTCTATATCCCTTGTAATGGTGCTGCCGCAATCGGATGGGCTTGTAAACGATTGATCTTTATTGTTTCGTTCTCGCAATTACCGAAATAGGGCCCTTGCTATAAATTGTGATACTGCATGTATGAAATGGATATAAGGAACTGTTGGTAGCAAGCTACAGCCTCGGACATGTTGAATGAACATGACCAGTTTTGAAGCACGATTTTGTGATTTTTTTTTCATAGTTCTACGTTTTTGTTGTTGGAGAAGATATTTCCTTAGTATATGGCCACAAAGTCAGGTAGTTTAATTGTTTGGGTTGTAGATTCTAGCACGACCTAGAGTGGATAGAGGACTCTTGACAGTTTGAGATTCTTCATTTTGCCCATTTGTTTATGTTCAAATGGCAGCGGAGTAATCGGCAATAAAAATTAGGCTTAAAAAGGCTAGGGTGAAAATATTTAAATTATCAATGGACTCGTGCCCCAAGAGAGCGAAGGGTACAACAATCGAATACGTTAAAGTATAGTATACTTATATGCAAACATAGAAGGGAATTACATTCTGAAGTATCGTATCATACGTATCGATGTCTTCGTTCAAAATTGCGAAGCATTTCTGTAAAGCATCGTATTGTCGTTGGCTATATTCCCTTACGTTTACCTGTAAACATTGCGGTATGGAAAAATCTACCATACTCAATTCAAGACATTGTCACACTATGTGACGACTCAACGTTCTATTGTTTTGACAGAGTTGATTTGGGGTCTTGCCCGAAGTTTCGTCTGTTTTTCTAGAGCGCTGCGAACCTCCTTTATAGCCTTTAACAAAAAAAATATCAAAGGCTTCTGCTTAAGCAGACAGCTGCTCGAGTTGAAATGACGCAAACAAGCGTTCACCTGTGGGCTTTGAAAAAGCGTAGAGATCCCGGTTTGGGCAGTTACCACGGCCTACATAAAACGATTCGTTTCCAATGCAATAAAATTCCAGACGAAAAGCGCGCCTTTTTCGCCTCCCCATCAGCGTCGCATAACCGTTAAGGGGTTCAAGTAGCGAACGTCAGTGAAGGCGAATCAGCCCTTGCGAAATCAGAATGCCGTATAATAAGTTAAAATTTGCTTAGTGGCCTCAATAAGGTGTGTGTGCTTACTGGTTTTTGTTATTGCGTTTTCAGCCGCGAGGCCCATTTGCATCTATTACAATTAACGAAACATATTTGTTCAGTAATCCTTGATTTAATAATATTAGCAGTATATTAGCAGAAGATGTTGTTTTATGGGTTTAAGTGGTATATATGGTTAACAATTGTCCAATAAATACCCTGACTGTGAACAGACAAAACGCTGAAAACACAAAAAAACTAATGTTCGCGTGTCTACCTAGTGGCAAAAGAGAACTTGACATGAAGATTTCCATGAGCGAGGTGAGCATGCTGCTTATGCGATCTGTCTTTTATTTATTTTTCAGTCATTAACAGCTTTAGTCACCAAAAATGTAAACAAACATAGCATATATATATATATATGGCATGATGGCACAACGAAGAGCGAATCACTATAGAATAGTGATATCATATACTTTCAAAAATGACACACACGAAGTAAACGAAAAAACTATATCAGATGCGAAAGAGTTTATCAATGAAATTAGATGAGCGGGGCAGAACGGCTGATGCCAAAATGATTTGCCACCTGTTAGAAAAATATTGCCATAGCGTCTTAGTGATCCAAACGGGAGTATTCCTATTCAGAAGTACTATAAATAACTTATAAGCAAGCTGGCAATTAAAAAAAGATCCTATCTCATCTAAGATGTAAGGGTTCAAACTATGATAGAAAATGTGGCAGCTATACCCAGGTCAGGTATAATGGCTAACAAATGCTACGAATGTTGAAATTTCGCTGTAGGTAAAGGATCGATCGGGTTCGTAATTGATTTATAAAAAAAAAAACTGGGAGTTTTCGGGAGAGACCAACTGCGACTCAACGACGGAAATAAGAAGTGGCTTCTTTTCTACAATAGTTCCGTGTACACCAATCAGGAATATTTGCATGCTGTCTAACTAACATATATAGTTACAACCATAATCAACGTCCATGGTTCGTAACTTACAAGATAACCTACTCGATTTATAAACAAAGCTTATACAACACAATTAAATAATGAATTCTGTAACTGTCCTTGATTAACAGTTACAATCTTTTGACATACGCCTTACGGATGATGGCACAACACACGAAATCTGTTTCTATTCTTCAGTGTAGCCTAGTTTTCTACCATTCGGGTGGTGGTTTTATTTTTAAAATTATGCACCAATACTATAATAAACGTTGACACCTGTATTTGTATTTGTACTAATCTTGAAACTAGTATTGCGTTAACCGAACGTCGAGTTTGGTCTCGCGTATCAGGGATTAGCGATGTCGAAAAGTAAGCCAATAGGATAGTGTTCTATTGTAATGTTCTCAACATGTATAACGAGACCAATTTGGATACGTATAAACGAAGAAGATCAACGTTCTCAGCAATGCTGAATAGTTACGCGTTTCGATCATACCGGCGTGCACGGATGTTTGCGATTAAATTAAACGCTCCTGACGCTCTTGGAAGGAACGTCGTGAATACGTTAAAAGAAAAAAATTTTCGCTCTGACTAGCGATTTGTAACCATCTGTGAAAATCGGTCCTTCAGCTGGTCTTCTCTTTGGCAAACGGATACCCTTCTGAATATCCAAGGTTCATATAGGGTCATGTGGTTATATTCCGACACGCATTGGGGTATAGCAAATAAAGGTTTGGTAATCAACTTTAGTTCGAGTTAAGCATTACAAAACCCTTGCCCAGGTAGAATGGAAATGTAAGTTCACTGGGTCTCGAACCCAAGTCACCTCATGTGTAACTCGGGTTATCGAGATGTCCACTAACTTTCGAGCATGCAAAAAGGCAAATTTCGTTTGGCATTGATTAAACTGACCTCGATACCGACTTATCGAGTTACTGTGCATTTATTAAGCCTTGTAAAGGCATATTTAAAGCTTGCATGATTATGAATGAAGCCAAGCACGCACCTCACCGCTCCTGCAGTAGTGATGTCCAACAAGACTTTACAGCCGGAATCGTACGACACCTCAGGCCAAGGATCGGCCAGAGAAAATACTGAAAATCTTTATCAGTAGACTGTTTATCTCTAAAGCTGTTTCAATAACAGAGAACTACTCTAATGCTCGAAGAACTTCGAAGAAAAACGTAGCTGACCGTGATATCTAAGGTCAGTACGTTGACAATTCATCTCTTGGCTCAATAAAGCATTTTGTAATAAAGAAAATGATGTATCTAATCCACTGTTCTTGGCGGGGAATGCCTGGCTTGTCTATGCAACCACCATCCTTTATAACCTATGACTATAGGATCGAAATTAGTAGACAATAGCTTTACAAAAAAAAAAAACGAACAAAATATCAGCATGTTTATGTTAAGGATACGTGTGTTACGGCGCAGCAAAACGAAGCTAGGATTGCTTCGAAAATATTTATTTTAAACTTTGAGATTTTCCTGTATCATTTTATATTAACAACAACAACAACCTAACCTTCTGTTCGAATTCGGTCCGCCGAAATACCTATCGCACCTAAAAGATGCCACGAAGTTTCTAAATTATTTTATAGATCTTTAGATGTTAAGAAGAGATATTCGCATCATAAACAGCTATAAACAGACATGTGTGAATAAACATGTCTTAAGCGGCAGTGTTTTTTCGATTCGTTTCACGTACGAATGAACGAATGGGCAGTAGGCTCCGTAACGAGATTGGTGTCAAAAATAAATATAAACAATATTCAATATTATTCATGTTTCTTTTGTCCTAGACGTGGACAGAAAATCACTAAAAAATCAAATTATGCTTTCAATATATATATAGTTATTACTAATATTGGCAACAGCGTGAGTGATTGCTAGATCCTAGTTAATTCCATGAAGCGCTGATCGGCTACTTCCGGGACCGTCGTATACCCCTAGCTCTAGTCTGCCTCGTAAAACCGTGGTACGCACAGAAGAGCGCATAGAATTTATTACGCCATGTTTGTGTGCAAACGACTGATTGATTTAAGTTCATCATTAAGTTAAGAGCATGGTAAGTTCATCAGTGCAGAATGTTAGCAGAAAATCTGTCTATGTTGAATTCTGTAATAGCACGAATATCAGCGTGGCAATAATTGAATTTCCCTATGGAGATTTCACCTGTATATATCTACTGAAATAGATTATTGCTAGTGTGTATAGTGGACGATTCCAGTATCAGCAATACGCCTCAAACAATAACAATGTGGACTCGCTGTGATTCTGCGAACTTGAGATAGCCGCATTTGCTTCCAGTAGGCCGTGCTCCCGCCTCATTTCGTAGCCAGACTAAAGCCCATGAAAAGCGCCTGACCACCTGACGCTCGCGTGGCCTTAAATATATATACCCACCATTCTCTTGTTAGTTAATGCTATAATTTACTGAATGTTAGTAGTGGCCTTTCTGGGCATCTATGGATTTGTAGAGTTGATAAATATATTTTTGAGGTAGTTCCTACAATACAGCTATATTTTTATCTTGATACGAGCGCCGCAAGCAGACTTGCTACATTGACGGGTGCTTCAGTTGATTCATGAAGCAGTATTTCATATTCATAAAACGTCGGGTGGGATCGTCAAAAGAT
Source organism: Varroa jacobsoni (assembly GCF_002532875.2). NCBI lineage: Eukaryota > Metazoa > Arthropoda > Arachnida > Mesostigmata > Varroidae > Varroa > Varroa jacobsoni. The sequence continues at coordinate 226,709 of NW_019214111.1, forward strand.
TCGAACTTTACGTCATCGTCCGATCTACTCTCTCTGAATAATATATTTACCACCCCAGAGAACAAAGAGAGCTTCTCACGTACTGAATTTATATAGCCATCTACAAATGTATAAGCGAAACGACAAACATCCGAATAGTCGGTGTTCTCAGTTTGTCGATCTGGATGATTAATGGCTTCTATTAACCCACTTAAGATTGACAAATGTCCTTATTTTAGGCTGTAATGATTAATTATGGTTCAAATAGTAATTTGCCGCAGCCATCGTACAGGGTAGCGAGAAGTTTGGCTTTGATCTTCAGTCCTGCCTAGAAATTTCATCGTTCCCTTTTTAGTTCTAGATTGTCTATGACCTGGAATATTTGGACTTAGCTTGATTTTCATCTAAAAAGAATACTTCCTAAGATATACCTTTCACTCGGCCGATTCTACATCAATGATCAAAATGTACGAATTTTACTCGAACATGGAGGCCCTAAGCCGCATCGGTTGAAAAAAGACTCACAAGGACAAATATATATATATTTAACAACGTAGCGACAAAGCATCGATATACAGCTGAATCGATACCCTATGCACACGATTTAGTTAATTTTTCTTAGCGCTCTTCACTCAGACATATATTTAATTTAATTATATTCCAAAGTATATTTAATTTCGTCGCTTTTCGGCTTTTCTCACTCGAGTCATGGATCAAAACGGATATTAGGCGAATTACTATGATCCTGTCAATACCATTACCTGTACTCGGCATTGCCATACACTGATCATGATAACATTGATAATTAGTTATACAGAAACTGTTTTAAAATAATCCTTTAGTCCATATCCTAAACGTTTCTCTATTCCAGTGGCTTGTCGAGGATATTTTTGTCTGGGCTCAATCGTTTCTTCCCTGCTACTGAACCAGATAAAAATCTAATAGTAAAGAAATATAGCTTTGCTAACAGTAGGTCCGGGATATCCTGGCGCGTATGTAATTCAAACATGTCCAACCTTTGTTTTTATATGGATTTCGATTATTCTAATGTATTCTAAGTCTTCTACTGTTGCTGCTATTGCAATCGTGTCTTTACCGACTACCACGCCACTTTAGGTCCGGCTGGATACTTAGGGACGCGCATCGGGAGGGTTTGTCCATAACGGATCGAATCGCGTCTAGATCTAGCTCGGGATCTAGCCCATAACGTCAACTGCAACATAATCTACATTACAGCGGGACCGCACGAAAAAATTTCGCGGAACGAGGAAGTACGAGCCTCAGTTGATAAAAAAAAAAAACACACGAAAACGTTGTTGTACCTGTTTGCTTACAAGTTCATGTCGTTTCATTTAACCCTCGTGGGCCTATTATGTACCAGAAGGTTCTTTAGGTGATAACATATACATTGGGCTAATGGATGAATGCATTGAATTGGTCTTTTTTGTATAACTTTGTATCTTCGCACTTTGAGTTATCTGCGAAGATCTCATCATCGTATTTTATTCTAAATCACCTAATATATCGTACATACATGGTGAGAAGTACTTGATAGTTTGAAAATAGTCACTTAAAAGTTTTAGAATCGTTATTTTCCCAAACTAGCAGACAAATAAAATGCGGGGCGAAGAAGAGTAAAAAAATACGACGGAAACTCTAAATATCAAGCGACCCTTTTCAAGGAGTAAAAAAAACAACGAAGTTTGCCCCAATCTACGTATTTCACTTTTTCATAGAAGCTTAGCGTAAATGCTTCACCCACAAACTCCGAACTTCACACATAGGGATCTGCTGATTGAAATCACGTTACTTGCTCATTTTTACTAACTATTGTATCTTCTCCTCCCAACTTTCACTAAAACCGTTTGCACACTGTGACTTTAATGGGAGTTGAAGAGGCCACTGCTTCCACTGAAGTGCCGCGTTATCAAGTTCGAACATTCTAAGAGATAGTTGTTAATGGTCATTTTGCTTATCGTTGGAACCGTTGCCACCCGGGCAATCTTTCTTTGCATTTCTGTCTCGATCTCTTCATTATATCAACAGGCTCTGCCAGTATCCCAATCTGAGTCATCCTGAGTGCGGTTCTTTGCCAGCTATCCCGGAGGTACTTACAGTGCAAAAGGTTTGTCATTAGAAAAAAGGTAATACGGTAGAATTGGGGTGGTCTCGCCCATGTATACTGCGGGTCGTACGCCGAACCGAACAGTTTACAATATCGCTAGTGACTACTTTAAATGGCTATACAGTAAGCAATGGAATCAATACATAAACATATGTTTATGATGTTATATATATATATGCATTAGCTAATAATAATAATGGCTTGACTAGTGCATCATGTTTATGTAGTAAGCTCCGTCGACTCTGTTTGTTTTGTAAACAATACACAACGAGCAATAGCTAGGCTTTTATTAATATATGTTAAAGACGCTCTAGCTTTTCTTCAACTAAGAGACAACTTCAGGACGGCCAAGCACTTATTATTTGAGCTTCTATTTTTAATATTTCCACCGATGGCTTCCTGATAAAATCGATAATGGAATATGCTTACCTACCACTTGTTTTTTTTAGGACATGGAATGCTCCATAATCACACAAACCTAGATCGGGGGAATTAGCGGGTTGAAGCTATCGTTGGGTATCCTTTTGCTTCATTCAGTAAGTGAAGCATGACAATGAAGTGCGTCGTTGCCACCAAGTAACCAGGCTGCGCGCGTTCGATCGCCGTGCGAGCGTTCTATGGGTCTCTTGAGGAACTCAATATCGCGAGCTGCATTCACTTTTTTTTTTTAAATTTTCCGCCACTATTTCATAGTAGCAGGTGCCCCTGAGGTAAGTTGCAAGTACGGCCATCATTCTTATGCCCGAACCTAATCGACAATGCTACCGAATTCAATTTCTCTCCAGGGTGACGCCCGCCATTCTCTCGCTTAGTTTTTCTATGGCTGGTAGCAAAAATTCAACCATACTATGTTTATGATGACCGTAGAGTTCAACGTAGGTTTTTTGTTGATTAAAATTCCGCAAGTTGTACGTAGGCTATACCACACGCATTTCTAACTAGCATAAAGTTTATTCACGGGAGACATTTTTTTACATGGCTTCTAAATGTTGAGTGCCTATGCAATATAATAAAGTACATGTAAAGTGCTAGTTTTGACCGACAGAGCTCCCAGACTCCAGACTCTACTTCTGTAAAATTTATCTCGATTGCGACAGGGCACCTGGTTACCTTCTCGCTGGTTTTCTACGTTCTATTCTTGATCCTTGAAACGTTCTAATCGTTCACGTTTCACTCAGTTTTTCTCGTATAAATTTCTAGAAAACTTGAGTACTTTCCAGCTAAATTAATTAACCTTTGAACTACACGCCGCTACTTCGAACTTCGCCAGATTCCTCTGCCTGTATAATGGCAATTGAATAATGCTGCGCGTGTAATATTAGATACGTAACATTGTACGGAAATAATTATTGTGTAATTATAGTTAAGAATGAATTGGCCTTTTTGCTTTTCGTTCATGAAAACGAAAACTTTTACCAAAACCTACCAGTGCTGAAAAGTCAAGCGCTATGACTGTTCCGTTCATCATTTTTAGTTGCACAAAGTTTCGGTGCGTAGACGTCTGCCGAGTCAACTGGCAGCGTCAAAAAGGCTACACGTCTTTTTGACTATTGCCTACCTCTCTATTTGGCGTTGTCATTACGCGACAATAATAGAACTCAAATCCGGACAAGTAACGTTTACAGAAGCATGCCTTAAAGCAGTGGTGCCATCGTAAAAACCACATCGGAAGCTTCCTCCACAGAAACGCCGTGAAGGAGAGGAGGCATAGCTAGTATATCATACTACCCCCCTCCCGCTGACTTTTACGCAGCGCAATGACCTTTAGGCGAAGGCGACAAGTCTTTACTGGAGTACTGAAGTGTTTTTTGTGTCCGTCTGGAATTTAAGCCACTACTTGTGAAATGTGTACATTCTGGATTGAAGCCTAGATGATCATGCGTTTATGTTAGCAATCAGATACATTATGCACTATGCTATCAGCCTCAAGCTGAAACACTACCAATACACCAAACAGACAAACACATTTGAAAATACGCGTTGTCACATCCTACTTGCCCGCTCTGTAGGCTAGAAAGCTACAAGCGTGGCTTTTCAGTCATTAACGGTCGTGAATTAGTTTCGTCACTCGTCCTCACCGCTTCTGTCATCGGCTCACGCCGTACTTAAAACTTCAATCATCACGTTTCCAAGCTTCTCATCCTTGCCCAGAGGCGCTCCCTGATTTCCATTTTGCCGCCCCACCTTCCGTCTCAGTCTGCTTCTTCCCTGCAACACCTTAGCTACTGAAGTTCTACCGTATCAGTTACTAAACACCCCTCCCCCCCCCCACACACAAACAAGATGCTACCGCTACCATTGCTAACAGGCGGAAACACTTAGGGCAGTAATCATTCGACTTATACTACATACACGAAAGTAGACTAACGTATGTGCTTTTCGGGTTTGGGACTTGACCATTCACGATTGCATTAAGTTAATCGTTTGGCGACTGCCCGCTGCCAATTTTAGCTTCTGCTATGTTGATTCGTCCTTCTGGCCCGTGTCGACATAACCGAGGGGAATAAAGTATGAGCGGAACAACGGATTCTACAGGGGCGTAAGGAGGCGTCGAGGGATGTAAAGCGACAGAAAATAACCTGCCGGACCGACTAGGCCGATAAAGCATACAACGCATAAGGACCAAATAGGTTAGGTTAAGGAAGCGTGCAAGGAAAGGGATGAAAGCAAAAGAATCAGAGGGGACCGTTACAGCCAGCGTATAATTGTTGACGAGTATAGCTTACGACGATCGATAATAGACAAATACGTCAAACTAGAAGGCTTTACTGGGAATTGCTGTTCGTGTGTTTTGTCAAACTTTTCTATGGTGTATGTGAATGTATGTGACTGAAGACAAAAGAACGCTGAATTGGTTTGTACAAAACAACAAAGAAAGCGACACTCATGGCAAAACTCGTCGTTGCTCATAGCGATTTCGTTAAGACGGACAATTCGTGTTGAAGAATAATAACTAACGGGGAAGGGATTTGAGCTTAGAATCTAGAATGAGTCTGCCAAGGACGTGCCATCCTTTAAAATTTATTTATCCATTGATTTCTTACCGCGAACAAACTGCGTCAGGTATTTTGAAGAAGCACCGCATCGTAAATCATTTTATAAAGTTAATTGGATAAATGATCCGAGTTTTGCGTCCGGTTTTGCTTTCAAGAAGCTAGCTCCTATCAGCGTAGGACAACATGGGTTTGCCACCTTAAGTCCCCCAAAGTTTACTAAGTAGGTGCGTTACCGCCGCAAAGACTATTGACTCACTAATTCATCGTCTCAGATAGGGTTTGATTGAGGAATCTGAGGAAATGATTTTTGATGAAATCTGAACAATGGTGGATGTCCATTGAGGGTCCTGTCTACTAGCCGCCACTACTTGGGTAGATGGTTCAATTGAACTAAATTGTCGCTTTTATCCAAGACTGCCTCTTTTTAGTAATCCGTGTTACATGGCAGTATACAAAGGTTTACATATACGAATGGAAAAATAATATCCAAGATTTTAGGAATTGATTAGCGAAATATCGATTGTTAATTATACCTTTACCTGTCCATAATACATTACATGTGGCAAGAGGCCACATTCAAAATCCAAGCAGCGCTTTTCTATCTCTAACCTGAGTTAAGTGACACAAACTTTTCTAAGACATAGTCAACCAACACGCTTGCGTGACCCATAGATAAGCCGTAGAAGCCGTCTAAATCACGTCAACAGGCACTCTCAATGCACCCTTCCAAAATAAATCATCGCGTGTATTAGTCCGGGCAACACGAGATGCCACATATACGCACTGGATTTTGTATTGTCATTTTAACAGCAGCGGTCAACGACAATAGACAATAGGGTGCTCAGAGAACCCCACTGACTCTGACTGAATATCCGAACTAGTGATACCAGCAAAACCAGTACCGCTGAGTAGCAGTACGATTACAATTGCTATTACTGCTACCAGCTATATGGTCCATTCATGGTGATCATTTCAGACAGCAGATCCTCTGTAGTTCCGGTGTTGCCAATAAGCAGTGAGTGGATTTTGCTGAGCAGACATTGTTTATCTGATAAGGCAACGATCTACTAGAGGCCGCGCAATATGCAGTAACATAAACAGATTTCGTTAGAGACAGAGACCAAATGAAACCGGGATTGAGTTCAAAGAGGATTATTCAACTACACATTGATTAAATTGCCCTGCCTCGCGCCGGTAGGCAGCTGTCAGCTGACGGCTTGGTTCAGGAACAGGGCAGGCAGATTGGACGTGTTGCACCTTGGGCGACGCATACAAAATGCTGTACAAACTCTAAACTCAAGAGCCGGGAATATCGAGCACAGGCTAAGCGAACTGAGGGACTCATAGCAGGTCAGAGACAAGGAACGGGCACGGTAGCCTCGAGGGTCTAAGTATCCCGGGTCGTTTCATCGGCATGTTTTTTATAGCGAATGTTGGCGTTGACGAAATCGGCTTTAGTTCTGGGTCGCTCCTTGGCGTTACTTAGAGACGGGAATAGCGCGCGGATAGTGAATATCTTGTAGACTGCTGATGGCGTTTCCACGGCTGAGGTCGCTATGAAGGGTCTAATCGAAGGACCCCGACAAAGTGTGTTAAGATGAAACTAACCCAACCGTAGTGGGTGTTAAAATTATGCTGACTCACTAACTTGGATAGGCATAACACCGAAATATTCTTAAGGAGCGACAAGTATAGATAAGTTCTTCCCAGGTTCTCCGTTTGAATTTTAAGTATTTTATCCATCTACAAAATGACAAAGAGCTACAAAGCGTATTTAGTGTCCATAACCCGCGTTGGAGTCAGATGGGGGCGCAGACTTCTAACTTGTTACAGCCGGCGAACGGGGTTACTTTGGACATTTTATGGGCGAGGACGTAAGCATCAGCAGCTCCATGCTATTTAGTGCAGTAAGCGAGTAAAAGCTATATGACGATTTCTATCTGATTCGGCATGTAGCGGACAGCGACCAGACAAATCTATCCATTCAGTTCTTTAGATGTTTGGTAATATGCTGCAAACCGTCTGCAACGCAGCTGTACGAGCGGGTGCATTAGTATCGATGTATTTTCGTTACGACTCGACCAATAATCGCGTTTTAAGTATTTTCGAACATCCCGCCTGATGCAAGAGTGGGCGTGGCGGTAAATTTAAAATTGGTTGCCCGCGTCTACCGTCCTTTTAAGGTTACCTGAAAGATGGAGGTATGATTAGTCGCGCGTTTTTGGGCAAGTCAGAAAAAAAAACACACACAGAAAAAGGACCTGTGCTCCTTCTAGCATCTGGTCGTATTGAGTCGACTGATGTATATGGACCGGCAGTGTGGGGCCGATGGTTTTGACAGAAGAAATGCACCTGTGTTGAGTGTTGCCCAATGGGGCAATCAGATTTTGCTGATCTAGATTTAAGAGGCAGATCAACTTTAATCTAGGGAATTGTTTGTGGAGTTCTTGGCGACAGTAACTGAATTGTTAATGACTAAATTGAACAAATCGATCACGAATAAGTATATTATTTGTTTATTTAATAACAATGACCATAAGAATAATTAAGAGAAAAAGAAAGGATGAATCGTAGTAATAGAGATATTAATAGGTACTATGCTTTTTATTATCCCTATTATTGATCACCTTATGGATATTTCCAATTCTGGTCCACCTTAGACCACTGGGCTGATGTTTGCTAACTTCTTCAGCAATCGTAGTTGATTCGAATCTCAGGTAACTAACATAAGGTAACGGGCAGTGTTAAATCAAAAAAGTTTCTCGACAACGAAGACGAAAAGAATGCTCGTAATTAAACGTTCCTAGTGTAGGTTAAGTACTCGACCCGGCGCGAGTACTGTCTAACAGCACATTGAACCTAATATAGGGCATATCGACGTTCCCCCCCCCCCTCGCTCGTTTGAGTTCCGCGAATGCCCACCTAATCATATGACGACATGATGACCGAGGAAGGCCTCACATGCATCCAATGTGTAAAACTGGCGAAAAAAACACCTAGAGATCGCATGTTTACTCGACCGTACTTCGATTACACAGCCTCCCACAAAGGTGTACAAAGTGTTGCTTTCCAATGATAATTGGTTATCAATATTTGTACAGGACGTCGAAACGGCTTGCGGGCATGCTCCTGTTGTACCACACGTACTTCTGCTCACACATTTCTCAAACGATAGAGAAACTGTTAATTGTATGGACGACCTGGTTGAATTATCAACCCAGTTTCTGGTGGAGGTCGACGTGGTGGGCAGAGGATTTACTGATAAGTTAGTTAGTAACGACCTCCGAGTGAGAGAAACTGCTGACCGGTGCTTACCTAGAGTAGGTCGCACGGGACTAACATATATCTCAGGCCTGTGAAGTTCCTTGGGCAGAATCTGTCAGACTGATTTGTCTGGAAAACTGTCCGGCCTAGGAAGGGTTGTTGCGTGCTGGTGTTTTCTACGGGTACCGGTGGCTAGGTTAAATAATGTGATACTGGTAGCTGCGCTGTCCGCGGTCGCTGGTGGAAGGAAGCTGTAGCGCTGGTGAAATGTTTATTAAGAGCGATGTTAACGTATTTCATTTCCATGGAATACATTCAGTTTCGAAACTCCTTGAAAGCGTAGCTTTTTTGACATTTCAAACAGCAAGCTACGTGAGAGTGGGAATGTCTCCATAGAGTGACACTGTTGTTGGTCGCAATATCGCCTTTACATTTAACAGACCCAAAATAATGGCTGTCCTAGTACTAAACGACCTTTATTGCGCTACATATACGTACGTATGCCTGTACGTATATTTAGCGCAATACGTACACACGTATACGTATATATGCATACTACTACTCGGTGGCACAACTAAAAAAGAGCTGTAGTGCACCAATTTGTCGAATATAGAAAAATTTGATCAAATTCCGGGCTCTCGTACCTTTCTTATTGAAGCAATTATTCCCGATATAACTGTTAAAGGAGACTGCATACAATCAACGAGCGTTAGGTTCTTGGTTTAGGTCTTGACACCGCCATAGAAAAATCACTATCATTCGTACACGTTCTACAACATAAAATTGGCTACAATTCGATAAGTCAAAGCTGTTGAAATCTGCAATTGGCTTGTGAATACGTAATCCGCAATTTTGCATTCATGCAATAATCATCACTGAAGAATTATATATCTTCTTCTGAAGAATTATATATCCGAGGAAAAAATTATCAAGACAAACAAAGCTAGGCGCGATCCGACATCGAGCACGGCACTGAATGGAAATATATATATATATATATATAGGGCATATATTTGCCCTCTTGTAGCGTTAAGGATGACGACGTAATGCCATGATTATAGTAGAGAATTTAATGAAAATTCGACCACCTCCCGTATGCTTGAGCTTGCCCTCTGAAGTTCATGTGTTATTGCATTGGGATGCACAGAACATCGAACAAAACATTTTGCTTATAAAGGTTCCTTTCATTTGTTGGCAAAGGGTTCCACACCAACTATTATCATTTTCCCATCAACTGTGACCTTATTATTATTATTTTTACAGCCGGTGAAATTGTTTCAAAGGGAAACAAATCAAATATAAATAGCCTATACACTATCTCGTGACATGATTTTTCCATATTCAAATTAGCCCACCGAGTCATCTTATTTTCGAATAAGAGTTAACTTCGTTTATTAGTTAGTCCGTATTATTCGTTCGATATCAGCCCTTAGGCAACACAATAGTTGCCGACAAGGGCGAATAAGCGACTCAAACCGGACGACTTCGAACTATTTACCATAGTCCAATTGGGCTCGGCCGCGATTTCTGCCGCCAGCATGGTCATCACCACATCCAACCTCTGGAAGCTATTGACGTCACCGTTTCCGGTAGCACGATAACCGTCAACGATTAACTGCAGCGCGCTTTACGACCGCGAGCCAAGCCGATCATGTTAAGCGTATTGTAAACGTTGTCCTTTTCCATTTCTCGATGTACGGGCATGAAGCGTTTAACCTTACGGCAATCAATTCGTCAGGTAGGGAACGCTATTGATCGGTTCAAGGGGCGTCCATGCAGTTGTGAGCGAATATAACGTGAACGTATACATGCTTTGCGTTCGTGTTTATCCCTAGGGAAGTGTTTGCGTGAGAAATCTGTCTCTGGTTTGAATAGCACTTCAAACGATGAATACACCGCTTGCCTTAGCGTACGATGCTGCAAAGAGTTCGGATGCTGTCGTGAACAGCGTTGCAGGTTGCCAAGGCCGTTAAAGGTACACTTTTGCCAAAGGACAAGCCGACAGTGGGTTACTCAATAGAAGAATAGGTGCCTTGCGAATGACGAAATGTTGAAAGATCTCATTAGCTGGCGATTGCAAGTGCTCTGACGTGAATCGAGCCAAAAGAATGGAGGCGGATAAGGTGATAGATAGGGCAGGATTAGCGGTCGACAAAAGGTGCTGCCCATTTAACTCTTGCACCTATTGGGGTCAATAATGATATTCCGAGTTCGGTTACTATCGCCGAGGGCTGTTTCAAACGATTGGCCTTTTCTAGCATAGAACGAAGGGGTCACCCCTGATTCAGAATCTGGACCATCTTATTACTATATGACTTTAATTTTAGAAAAGAAACACGTAATCACTGCACCATCACGAGGACAACTTCCTCAGACGGATACACATGCAGTTAGTTCCCTCCTATAATTGAAACGGATAAGTTGACTTAAAGTTAATTAAGAAAAAGACACTTATTCTATCTAGTTTTTTTGGGATTTTTAATCAGTTCGTAATGGCGAAATGGGCGACGATGGCAAAGCATCACTGACTTTTACGTATGGATGTTTGATATCAACGTTCCTCGGTATCATCCGTAAACAGTTCTTTCCTGTAGAGTATCAACGATGAAATGCACAGACATGTAAAAATGTAGTGAGTTGAGGCAATTTGATAGGCACGATACATGACCTAAATGTCGTAGTCTTTACACGATCACCTTTTGCTCGATATCGTTTATGGCTGTAGTCATCTAGTACGGATTTAGTTAAAGCACCCATATTGCGTATTCGTTACGTCCTCTACGTTTAATGTTTTTCTATGCATTGTCATTGACTTTAAGAACCGTGAATGTAAAGCTAAGGGTATTACGAAAGGTAGATTCCACATAATTAGTGTCCTTGGCTTGATAAATTAGCTTACAATAAACGCTAGAATTTACTATCTTGCTTTGAATAGTTGCGTATACGTATTTCCCTTCGTAAGCACGTGACGTAGAGGGGACGAATGAAGGGCACGTCGCTAACCGGAGCCTTTTTCCCATTTGTAACAGACGTCTATCTATGCGCCTTATATACATATATATATATATATATATATGTATGTATATATATATATATATATGTATATATATATATATATATATACACAAAACGGCGACAGCATAAGATTCATTATTCGTTGCTGAATGCGAATAGGCCCGTACACATACTTACGTGGCTTTCAGCGTAGCAACTAGGAAATAATTAACACGAGCGCATATCTGGACATTTGCTGTGTAGGTTTCAATTAGTGGCAGATATCGTGCGTTTCCCAAATGGAGAAACGGTATAAAAAATTAAACACAGTCCACGAAAAAACGAAAAATAGAGGACAAATAGATCGACAATGAAAATTCATTTTTGTTGTTATTATTATTATTAAATGAATGTGAACATTTAAGCAGTAAAATAGAAAAGCTTGTAAATGCAATCCAATGGCTCGCTCAGGCTATTTGAGTACAAAACATTACACCGTACACATGCTTGGCCGCGTCTCTTCAGATCACAATAGCATTTAATGGCCGTATTGGTGTATTTTGTTAGTATCATGTAGAATTGGGCTTACTGCGAGCAATTTTCATCAGACTACTTATCGACTGACCTTCTACTATAAAGCTTTGCAGCTGGCTGACGAGGTCAGGGCAAACGATCTTCTAATACAATACCCACAACTATCCTCAAGGTTGGCTATCTCATTACGGCATTATGGCGTTGACTCACTCCATTCTCGTTTCTGAATAGAGATCCTATGTCGGGACGGCGCATGGTCTTGGCAGACTTGACAACGACAACACTGACTATAAAGTGGTTCTTCTTAAATTGCTTCTTCTATCTCTGATTCTGCATGAATCTTCGGGTGCTACTTAGGCTTTTATAAATCGGGGAAAATAAGAAGCCCAATGATGTTAACACAAATTTGATACATTTTAGTAAGAATATGTCCAGTCAGACATAAACGAAAACTCGCCGGATCACCATATCCAAATCTCTGTATGTATAGAAAATGATTCACGCATGTTGCATGCGTCGTTGGCAGGATTTCAAGCGGGTTTCGAACTCGAGCAGAAAGTTGGCCGTCCACTCACTGACTCAGCCAATTCTAATTATAACCCAAGTGTCTATAGAGAATATCTGCATTATCGCTAAAATAAAAATAAAATCATCATACACGAGTCTTATCCACACTTTAGAATAGATCTAGACTGCCGCTAAACCCTGTCTGCAGAATGCGTTTTTCTACCACAATGAACTACTGCGACTGATAGCCTATGGATAGAGCTTTGGTGATTCAAGTCGACATGAACGGATCCGAATCATTTCTCATAGAAGAATATCTTTGTTATCACCAAATCAATATATTAGTTTTTTTTTTTCTTACCATATGTATATAATAGCAGCCTTAGCTGGAACGATCTCGGAATCCTACAATTGTTTTAAGTTTTGGTTAAAAAAAAAACCTGTTGCCCCATCTCGCCTCAGACCCAGCGAACGTTGTCGCCCATCTGTTTAACTGGGGTCACAAAAACTTTACAATTAAATTTAAAACATCCATTAATCATATTTGAAATATTCCTTCGTCAATCGGCAAATAACTTCCCAGTAGTAATGTGGGTCAAACGATAACGGTGGGTCCAACACTTGTGTAGGTGTCGTCCAGATACGCTACGTGCGAAGAAGAAAGAAGAGATGTAAGCTACTAAAAAGTTCAAGGGACGTAAGCAGATGCAATAGGCCTTTGCGACGGTCCAGTTGGTAGCTGATATTGTTCCCTTTCAAATGACCGTTAATTTATGCATTAAAAAAATCAATCACATCTGTCAAGAATGGTTTTTCAGCCATTTTGATAAATGTTTGAGCCCTTCAAATGTAAATTTTACTTAGTATCTTCTAGCTTACCTGCAAAATTATATCGGTTTTTAAACATAAAGTTTACCGTCATCGAAGTAAGCTACCGTAAATTAAGAAAAACTAGATCTTCAGCAGATTTTCTATAAATTGCTAAAAATGTAAGCCGTTGATTCCTTATGGCGTTATTACTGTTTAGCCCAACACGAAAATTTTGCATAAAAGCTGACGTTTAATCAAATGATGATGTTGGTTATTAGTGACGCATTGTTTTCCGTTGTGATGAGAATGTTGTCTGGATTTGGATGAACTGGCTCCCTTCTAATACTTAGAATAGATCATTCAACATAAGGTACGGGACATTAAGCTTCTAGCCATTGCGATTAGTTTATAAGTTTCTATATCGGTCGAAGACGGTAAAATCTCTTACGGTGAATCTTATGATAATATTTGTTACTATTAAATTTTCCTTTTTCAAGCATCATTTCTGTGGCATAAAGAAAAGACGCAAAAAAATAAGTGCTTCACCTTTTCATTTTGGTAAAATTATGATCTTGCTTCTGGAAAGGAATCGAATACTTTTTTTTGGCACCTTTTTGAGTTGTTTTTCCGTCTGTCAGGCGACTGAGAGTTACCGCGAAGTGGCAGTGACTTGACGTCGCTGCCATAAACTGACAACGTTGTTCAATGCGTGTTTCAAGGATTGCGCGAGCAGAGAACAAACTCGAGAGCTGGTCCCGGTTGTTCCGAACTACGAACTCATTTACCCATATGTCCTAACATCTGTCACCTGTTGTTTCAGATACCGACCGTAAACCGGCTATATGCACCTGCCAAAAGTAGCTACTTGGAATAACAGTTTTGCACGTGTGACCAGATTGTCATCGAGAAGAAATTCCCTGGGTGAGCGCGGTGGCGGTGATAGTAGCTACCTGACAAAGGGCAAAATTTTCACGTGGTCACAACTCCGACGCGAACAGGCATCGTCAAAAAACAGAAAGAAAAAGACGGGCAAAACGAAACAGAAAGGGAGTCAGAGAAGGGCAAAGATGTAGGAGCGGGCAATGAAAAACAAAAGGCTGATATCCATAAGAGCAAGCTGGCTTCCTCAGATCCCCCTCGGAGGGGTCGTGATCAGGCTGTGGCGGTACCCGAGAGCGTGTAGCATCCATCTGTTGCAATAATGTGGGTTTAACTAAACCCAATCCGTGACAATCCTTCACTTGAGGAACAAGCATAACAAGAAAGGTGGGAAGAAAATATGAGTTAGAATCGCTATTGGATAGCCCTTCCTTGTCGATTGTTATCGTTGTCGTTGATAGTGGCGGTAGTGTTAGTAAGGAACGGTAAAAAAAATAACGTTGGCCAATTGCTGAATGCGTTAACACCTATGCTAATAACCGACATGGTTCAACCATTGTGAAGCAAAAAATCATCAGGGATGGAAACTGTGCCTGTGTTAATATGATGATTCTGTCACGGAACGCTGGTTCCAGCGTACGGACTACGCCAATATCGCCCGACGAAGGTGCGTATTCGTTATGGTGCTCTGAGAAGGACATCATAAATAGTTGTTCTGCGTTAGCTTATTAATAGAGTATCGACGAAATCGTTGGCGTTTGCTGAACGGACGCTGTCGGATGGATGGTTTTGTTTACATCCACACATAGAGCGATTGCATAAAATCCAAAATTGAAAATAACTATTTCATTTAATTTACTAAAGAGACAGATTAACGCATAAAATGTTTACTGTTTTTTTTTTTTGAAACCTTTCGAGTAAGGCTCGGCGGAACTTCATGTATCTGTCGTATATGCGCACCGAACCAATAGTACGGATCTATTCTTGTCGCGAAGTTCCCTCGACAAGGCTTTCTCTTCCACGCGGGTTGGTGTAATGATAGTTTTAGGCTAATGTTATACGCGGCATAGTGATCAATATGGACTTATTTATATTACTACAGCTTTTACGTTTCGTGGGTAGATAATGCATACGATAAGGTACGTGAAAGTGGAGTTATAGAGACGAGTTTCTAAGCGATGTCTATTGAAGTCGAGAGCTGTTTTTCTGAACGAAAATCTTTTTGGCTTAATTGTATTCTGTTACGTAAAGCAACGATACGCATCTAATATGTTTCTGAAGTATTGTTTTGAAGGCAACTTCCAGTACTGCACGAACTAGGATATACGAACTAGGTTGATAGGTTGGAATCAGCTCATTCGTCGATTATAGATTTTATTGATCAGCCTCCAGCTTCCGGCCTTAGACCCCCTTCAAGTTCTATTGCTAAGTAAGCCGTGAGGTGCCTCGTAAACACGCAACGTACATCAGTCTCTCCGGCCCAAATTACCAAACTTCGGCGTTGTTGACTTATATTACGTTATTTTTCCGTAGGAGACATCTTTGCCTTCCAAACTAGGTTTAGATAAATCTGATGTCTCATGACCTTTCGTTCACGCTGTGTAGATATTCATTTTCTTGCGAGAACGTTCTCCGAAAAAAAACTTTTTACGCACTGCTTACTGTTAAATAATGAACGAGTTCTTCGTTGTTAAGTATGCACTGCTGTCTCAGATGCGATGACCGCTTCACGCCAAATCTACCTACTATAACACACATAGACAAAGATCTTGTCCAGCACATGTACATTTGGGCGCGTGGATGTGTTATTATATATAAATTGAATGTCTCTTTCATTATCTCCCTATGCATTACCGTGCGTGAGCAATTTTGCATAAGAGTCTGTCAAGCAGAAGAGACTAAAAGCGACTCGCGTCTGTCGGCCTAGTCGAAGACGTCTTGCCCAGACAGACTCCTTCCTGAGAATTCATTTGATATAGTCCGCTGAAACGACTTTCAACTCTGCAACTTGCTGCTCCCCACGGCCATGATACTTACCAACCACACCATTCAAGCATTGTATTCTCCCTTTGAGCCACTCCGATCCGCGTTCCTGCCTAAACCAGCAGTGACTTTCCTTCTGCTCCAGCCTATGTATCTGATACCGCTTTCACGGCTCTTCGCTGTTATAAGAGGATTTGCGTCAGCGGCGACACCGTTGCGGATAGTCGCTCGGTAACAGGACATTGATACGTGTATGCGGATGACCGAATCTACAAACAAACTAGAAGATTCAACTATCTTGAACGATTGCGCACACGGCCACGACTCACTGATTCTTTTCTTCAGACATGGTCGGGCAAAGCTGCCACCTCGCGCACTTAACACAGCCGTCGTCATCTTCGTCCTCAATTAACTTAAATTGAAGTTCATTTTAGTCGAGAATATTGGAGCAATTAACCAGTTAATTGCTTAAGAACGTATATCCTCATGGAACTCTCGAATCACAAACCAGCATGGCCAATTTAACGTAGAGCTTGAAGAATAACGAATAGGTAATAAAGTAACAACGACAATTCTATGCGTAACATAGCAGTCTGCGTATACAGGATTTAGGTCCTCCTACATGCGACATACTTGACGGCCCTTATAGACCGTACAGACCTTCGGACCGCAGCGGCATTGTATTCATTTGGCTATACTTGAGTACTTCTAATGCATAGTTTAAAAAACTCTTTACTGGCGCTACTCTACGCGAGGGCTTTCCCCGTGAGAAGTAGAAGGATCCCGGGCGCTCAGTCGGCGCACGGTTTGACGATGCTCGAGTCTTCCCTTGAGGCCACTGAATTCGAGTTGTATTACTTTCTATTCCCTTACAATCCGTCCCCTTCAACCCCCTACCGCCACTAAACGCAGGCGGTCTAACACAAACAGGGTCAGTCTTCTATCTTACTCACGTACGTAATTAGAACGCAAGTACGCGTTCTTCTTGAATGAGTTGGAGCAGAAGAACAAGAGGGAAAAGGCGGAAATCCACGAAGACGGTGGAAAAGAGATCTATCTGTACTTTTGCTTTGCTTTGCTTTTCTTCCGGGTCTGATGACTTATTCGAAAACTAAGCGAAAGTAGAGAGAGAAAGAAAAAGGAAACCTCTGAGGAACTCTCGAAAATACGGCGAGTCAAGGCGTTGACGAGAACCCAAAGTTGAGTTCCAATGATCCTCGCGCGTTCCTGCGTTCGCCGGCAATCTTGCCCGACGGCTACTATAGACGCTGCGATTTGACTGTAGCGGCTTAACAAAGGACATCATCATCGCCACTAGCACGGCTCAACTCAGCCGCTTCGCGCGCTAGTTCTAACGAAAGAGGGCAGAGGGAAATCAAAGCTGGAGCAACAAAAGCTCAGGAGAGACGACAAAAGCACACTGCGCCATTACGGGTGCAAGCACTTGAGACACAAGGAGAAAAGCAAAAAAAGGCGACGATGATAAGGGGAAACTTCCTTCAGTCGCCATACGGGAGCAGCGCATAGAAAAGGCCAAAAGCACAAAGACACGGCCAGGCGTATAGAATGATCCGGAAACGGAAATAGCGAAGTTATGTCCTCATACATGATATCCAAGAAAGAGAACCGGTGGCGTTTCATGTGTCTGCGCAATGTGCCAATGATGAAATACATTTGGCCCAGTAGAGTTGAGTAAAACTCAACCTTTAGCAGTGTCCCTATACAATATAAGAAAGTTGAAAGATGAAAATTCAGCAAAGAAAGGCTTGCGTTTCTGTTAGCAAACGAGAAGCTAAGAGCTTTATCTCAGCGTTTTCTCTAGCAAGATAGCTTTAACCTATTACAATGGATCGGAGCTGAGTAGTTGGTTTTCAGTTACTGGCTGAGGATCAGACAGTAGTTTTCAGTGCTGATGACTTGCTATCAATAAGGTGTCGATAACGTGTTTTAACTATCGCGGTTTGCCAACAATTGAGGGCCAAGTGTTGCTATAGGGAAATGGTAACGCGGAACTCCCAAATTTTGCAGGGTCAAAATTTGTTGCTATAATAATGATTTTGGATCAGACATCTTCCATAGCTCTGAGCTGGTTGTCAACCAAACGCTACGCAGTACAGTATTGGACAGAAGCATATAGAAGCCTTAGGACAAAATGAAGTAACAGGCTTCACAATAATGAAGCAGTTGAAAAAACGAAACCTATGTATGGTGCCGTCGTTATACGGTTCGCTCAGATATTTCACTTGCCTTCCTCGAAGTGAACTAGCAAAACAAGGCCAAGGAAGACAAGACTGGAGACCTTATGAACTCTAAATCAACAAAGATAGATGGTTCTATATGGCCAAGGCCGTTATAAATTCATGTGCCCAATGCGCCAGTATAAGACATATATACACAACATATACCTGAAACGGCAGAACAATCGTAGGAGGTCTAATAAGAATTAAAAGGTAAGCAATGAAGATGATACATGAGAGTTCTACTTATATTATATTAAAATGGCAATTAGGTATCGTTATTGATGTGTCGCTATCAGTCTGACAGATGGCAGGTCAATTAGCTAAATTACTTGAGTATCAATTATGGGTTAGGCCAAACGTAACGGTATACGCCTAAAACATATGTGTTCAACATAGCTCGTACGAATCTTTTATCTACAATCTAATCAATATTCTTGCTGTCTTCAATCATCCCGAACCCCAATCTGTTAGAGTACTGATTAATCAGTAACTGACTAAGCTGCCTTCTCCCAAATCAGATACACTGTTCAATGCTATATCATTGTATAGAATCACTATATATTTCTCAATGATAAAGGAAACAAGAAAATCTTAACTCACTCTATAGCCAAATCTCGTCTATCCAACAGCCATCAAAGAATAGCATTGTTTCATTCTATCTTTCTTGTTTCATATAATCTTTTCCTTTGAAAGTGAACGCGTAGCAAAGCGTTCGGCCGCTCGACGACAAAGGATAGTCATCATTTGATTGGTCCGCCACTTTGTCTCCTGTTTTACGTTTCTATTATATGCGGTGCTCACTTATGGAAGTAACGCTGCTGGGACACTATTGTACGTATAGCTATGTACATACATATCGTACTTATCTTGAGTGTGATACTCAAGACTAGCCATATCTCTGGTTTTCCTTTATCCTGTCTTTTTCTCTTTTACTCCTCTTTTCATCCTCACTGTCATTTTCCTGCTCATCACATTATTGCTTTCCAATTTTCCTCATTTCTGTTTCACTCTTTCAAGGCACAATCCCCCTTCCATTTACCTTCGCTTCACATTTGTTTTATCTAAAAAAGTGTTTTTCAATGCCTCTTGGCCGATTGTCCCTGTCGACACGATGGATGCATGCCGTCCAATATGGTACCTTTTGGACGCATAGCATAACCGAACGTTATGCGTAAAATTACACACGTTACCCACGTGCCTCATGTACCCCACGTGTCTCATGTATCCCGCGTACCTTTTGCTGTCTGTTTGAGGACAAGATCTTTACGTCTGCAGTACCATATGATGAAGATGGTAAATGAAAAAATGCCTGAGGGGCTTTTCAACTTATCCGCATTGCAGATTTTTATATTAAATCTACTTTCAACTAATACAGTGGTGTGCATATAAAGCGTTAAGAGCGTCGTAATGTTTCTTTGATTGGGGGATACATGTAATGCGTATGTATTGTAACGTTCACCGCGCCTTTTTTGTATAAAGCTGTAATTCAAGTAGAGATCGAAACTCTATTAACTGTTTTTCGCTTGTCAAACTAGTTTCTGGCTTCGACGACAACAGGTTCACTCCAAAAACAGAGTGACGGGTTATTGTACAGAAAACATAAAGATGATGGGTCTCGCGTTCCGTGCAACTATTTATGCGCAACTTTTAAACGGGTACAATAAAGTAGTTTCTTGCTCCTATGAATAAATGTTAGTCTGATAAATGCAGACGGAAATGTCGGTCTTTAAATTAATTAGTGGACTTTTGGCGTCGATGAACGCTTTCAGCAATACGAACTTATGGGGAAAGGGTAACTGCTGAATCAACCCAGGAATAACCCGATAGATAAGGGAAGCAAATTGGAGTACAGCGGCAGTTGTTTATTCGACTTCAACGACCGCGCCTTCGCTTTTGTAACAAAAATAAAACTAGACAAAGGAGAGTTACGAAGTAGAACGAAAAGGTGGAAAAACATTTCAATATTTTCAGTTTTTTTTTCACCCAATCTCCATCCTGCTTGGTTTTCGCATGAATCCAATGTGTGCCATGCCTTTATGAATGCAAGGAATAATAGAAGACCCGGAACTAGACTGAAGCCTGGTGCCTTAAAAGTCAGCGACGATCGTTTCATCTGTTTATTACTAAGGTAAATATTGCAGAATGTATCGAGATCGCAAAGGACACGATATAGTGTATCTACCTGTGAAAGCCCATATCATCTTTCCATTAGCAGAATCTATAATCAGCTGCTGTCACGTGAATAATATCTCAATTCATGGTAGGCCCATAATCCAGTCTAATCACAGACCCTCTTTCGTGAGGCCCCTTGTAGGAATTGCTTCTTATGATCCTTCATCGGTTCGTTCATCCTATTGCAACCGTAAAAGGACCTTCTGTACTCTATAGTCTACAGTGCACCTTAGGAGATCGCGTACCGAGGAGCTTTTACAATTTCGACAAACAAAGATAACCCTAGGTCCAGCGGTGATTTGAGAGAACTTTGAAACCAAAAAACAATAAAGCAACTATCACCCGTTTCAATTCTAAGAGAATTGAAACAAGGAGACGTACATGATCAGCAGAAATCTCCTATTAGACTGCAGCGTAGTAAACGCTACCAACACTAAATCAGTCTGTAAGCTGTACTAGAGGCAGACGTGGCAATCAAGGGGGCAACGGCTCAAATTGAGAAAGGACGACAGCCGAACATGGCGGAAATACAGAGGGTCAATATACTTCTTTAATACTGGCCTGAAATCTGTATTACCTTTTGATACGCTTTTTTTTCGATAAATGAGTTGATGGCTCACCTAGCACCGCTGGTTTAGAATTTTTCTACAAGTATCTACAGATATAGAGAAATCCGCCTCTTACCAACGGCAAGATGTTACCACCCATTTTTAACACTGCTTGGTCGCCCCGTAGTTTCGTCTATCAATACAACAAAATAACAGAATTTATCCATTAATCTTTGTCAGGTAGTAAACAACAAGCTACTGAGACAAGTGCGATCCAGTTAGACTTACAAGATTCTTAAATCACTGCTTTAATTTTACACCAACGGCCTACTCGGACTTGTTTCGAAGTTTCTATGCTACACATCCCCTGCCCATTAGCAGAAGTATACAGGCATATAACCTCTCTTCTAATGCACCTTGAGCCTAGGACTAAAGAATCAACGAGGATTTTCCGATCTTGCTTATATGATTCCGGATGTAGGAGCAGTGCTTGCTAAAGGAATAACAACAACTTTTGTCGAGTGCACTGAGAGACACGCAGCTCCAGTAAGTTTCCGAAGATCGACTTATAGCTCTTTTGCCTATTGAGCACAGAAAGGCAGCAACTTGACACAGCGTTTACGAGAACGTAAAGTTTTAAGATATAACGGAAAGGAAACAGGCACACGAGTTTAGGGTAGGTAAAGGTCTCATGTTAATCAGGTTCTACTAGAATAATGTATTACTGCAGCGTCGAATCTAAAGATAAATGGCCTATGTCTGGTAGGTAACACTGAAGTAGAATGATAAGCGTATGCTAAAGAAGTTAACCCGCAACGTAAACAGGCATAGACTAGAAATAGAACTCATAATTTATTCTTCACCTGACAAGTGATTTTATTGTTTATGTAACCATCCCACAGAGAAGGCCTGCGTTGAAACCCCAGTCCATGTTTGTCTACCTTTTTGAATCGAAGTCCTTAAAATGTAAAATCATTAATCACATATTGTCAGTGCCGACTATACGTCGGCTCTATGATTTCTCCAAGCGTCTATTTATTTATACTATAGCAGTAAGTTTCCAGAAAAAAAATAGCTCGCTGTTCCCATAATAGCAAAACACATTATTTCACCGGAATTTTAGCATATGTTTTTTATTGTTTATTCACCTTCCGATTTATCCGCTCTATGTCATCAGAAACTTTCAGATCTTGTACCGAAAAACTTTTTTCCGACCCGTACCGAAAAACAGTTTTTGAGACCTTTTTCAATGTCAAATGTACGGCCACATATATCATTCGTCATTAATCGAAAAAAAAAACTATACTTTCTTATATGTATATACTTATTATTATAGGATAAGTGTGAAAGCACCTCAAATTCTCGTGAGGGGGAGCTTTAACGATCATTGCCATGTGTGGTCTGGCACTGACTGCGTGCGTATCGGGCTCTTCCTATTTCCATTAACCTCGTTCACTTGATATAACTGAGTTATTTACATTTCTGTCGAGCGCCTTGTTTTTCATTTCTGCCGTAAAAAGCAAATCTATGGCCCCATTAGGATGGAGATCTAGCTCAACTTTTGGTTTAGGGGTATGGCCCAAATCTGCCTATTTCTTTCTGTATTATATTGACACTGAGTCACTAGGTTTCGTCGTCCATAGCAATTTTGTGTAAAAGTCCGTCATGGTGTGACCGTGCGTCACGCGACGGCAAGCGAATTCTTGATAGGCAATAAAAAAACTTCGCTTTTCTCTACATTTTGTTGAGTTTATGGGTCATTTAGGTTCTTAATTTTTCAATAAGTCACATACATTCAAGATGTCTTTCGATAGTTAGACGACCAAAATCTATCCTCATGAGGAAGCCACGAGTTGTTCGCCAGCCACTTTTCTTCAAAAGTGTCCACCGTGCCAATGCTGGACTTTGTAAAACTTTGAACACCTTTTTAAAGCTCCGTACCGTACAGTCTTTTGACCTCGACCGAAAGCAAACAGGACCAGGTGTCGAAAATGCGTATTTTTCATAACTAACATACATCACACGAGGCCCCAACTTCAGATTCCCTTCACTACAAAAAGACGGAGAAGATAGAGAACCTTTGAACAGCATATAGAAGCAAACAAGCAATAGAGAGATGACGGAAAGCGAGCATATTTGAAAAACCCACAGTATCCATGTGCCAGCCTAACACTGCACAGCTATTCTCTGTTTATTCCCACATTCAAAATATGTGTGTCGCGTAACTTCTCGTCATGTTGTGTACAATAATATTGAAGTTCAAGTGATTTTTTGCCGATCTCATCATCTCGTGCCTGCCCGCTGTGTCTCAAACTACGACTTTCGTGACCCATTGCAGTAGACTACCTGACTTACAGCTTCAAATGACGACCACGAATGCTAGTTCCAATGGATAGGGAAGAGCAGAGAATCGTATTTCATTGGAACGTGCAGTACCTGCTGTCGTTTTCATGATGCCGTACCAGTTACGAGTACTCGTAACTGTCCTCTCTATTCCCGACGCCATAGTAGTGTTAACATTCGAATAATACGGCACACTTTATTTCTCCATAAAGGGGTACAAGATGTGTCACAGGTTAGTAGCAGGTGTTGCGTACTGCGCCCCCCAGTGGCAGATGTTCTCACTTGAATCTTCCTACTCCTGCGGGTAGTTGTTTGAATTCTATCAAAGTAGGTGTCATCACACAAATACAAGAATATATTGTATTTGATGACTGAGGCCACGACATTTCTTGCTGCTGTCCGTCCTGTCGTTATCGTCACCGTACTCGTAAAGCGGATGTAGACGCACATCCGATAATAGAAAACAGTGAGGATAGCATCGTGTTAAAGCCGCTGTAATCAAGGGGAATGCTTATGGAGCTTGAGCTATATCTGTTCATAGGGTCGTGCGGCAATAGCTAACCATAAAACTTCGAATAGCTTCACCTCCTGTACCTCATTTTCTGTACAAGCCGTAAGATCAAACCGTGTGCCACAGTCGTGCCCGGCTTTGTGATGTTAATCTCCAAGTGCAATAAGCATCACCCCCATGTGAGAAGGGACAATTGAGAATGCATGAGTAGGGCACGATCAAATCTAGCCCGATTGCCCTGAAATGTTGTCATAGGCCAGAGAACTGGTAAGGACAAGATCGTTCGCCACAATCTAATCATCTGTGTGAGTTCGAGATATATATATATATATATATATATATATATATATAGCGACGCCAAGATATATGCAGTCCTCATAGAAAGTTTTGGGAGAGTGTGTACGATATTGCAGAGATACTCGTAGCCTTGAGTTGTTACGTGACCGTAGTAACTTACCCAGATATTTTACAAAGGGCGATAGTCCTTAAGACATAGAGATTTTGATCAGTAACTGCACCTGTACTTCTTTATGTAGAGATTTTTCTGAAGTTCGTTAATGCGTTATGATATGATTGATTAAAGCACCTCAGCCTATTAATAACTGTTAACCCAGCATCCACATAATTTACTCACTCATTCAGCAATTCATTAACGTGTGCATGTGTACAATTGAACCCAATTTCCAGGTCCTTGCTCTGCACCAAGATTGCCAGGGCATTTGTCGTTATCGTCACTGCACTCGTAAGGCGGATGTAGATGCGCATTCAATATATGTATGTGATCCGACAAGCTAGCATATATATGTGTATATATAGGATCTACAAAAACGGACGCTAGTCAAGTTACTCGAAAGTTGTAATTTAAGTGTAGATTGTGGTTTTAGTAAGTTTATCACAAAGTTATACAGTTCAATAAACGCACAAATGGTTTGTTTCATCTTCTATTCAACTTTAAAAATCGTTTTCAACGTACTCTACGAATTAATTTTGCTAACGTTTGCTAACCACTTTACAGCATCGTGACGACTTTCTACGATGTGACCTGACGCCTAGGCAACATGGGCCCGCGTAAAAACGTGTCACCGAATTGGACGCTGAATTACCGCACCGCAATTACTGATCCACTGCCATTGACCTGTGATTATGTAGATTGCAGTGATCCAATCATTGGTCAACTGCGACTGCAATGGCTCGACCGGTATCGAAAATATGGCAATATACTACCGGCGTTTCTGCGTCTAAAATCCTGCCTGTTGTTCCTTCACCCCTGTACTCTTTCAGCATTAGTTCTACTAATGGCCGCGGCGACTATTTCAGTATTGGGATTAGAAACTCAGCCGACGCCCCTACATGAAATTAACACATCTCTACCACTAACACAAGCTCCATCGTCAGGTAAAAGTAAAGCTTGCGCAGAGTAACTTTGAAACAGGATTTATATATATGAAGAAAAATCACTTGGCGGTTTGCGAGACTACATTTTGCGTTTATACGATGTAAATAATGATTAATTATCTAACTGTTATACTTAACTACAGTGATACAGTTTCCTATAATTAGGATAGATCAGCCGCCTAGAGTAAATCCCAACCTAGTTTCGCACGTAAGGCTTGAAACATGGATTACCGTCTATTGTTATTTTCTTGTCGGCTATCTTTAGAATTTTTTTTTCAGTGGTACAACCAAGCAGACCTTATGGTAGGCAAATTTGACCACTGCATAATAGTTCTATGCTCCCGTAACGATTAGAACAAAATAATAACGTACCTGTGTATTATTAAATGCAGTGCTTTTGTACCTTCAGTTGTCGGATATTAGTAACTACATTTTTTTTATAATAGTTTTTTTTAACTAATTCCAGTACGCATGTTCTTATATTGTTATTCATCTTTCGATTATATTCTAACAAAATGTAAAAAAAAAAAACAAGCCTAGCATTCCATGTGAGGTGCGGCAGAAATGGGCAAATGTGAATTAGCAGGTAGCCAAATATAATTTAATGGTAATAATATTCCAGGTAGTTGAATTACTTGAGTATAGGGTGCACCTGAACCGAAGTGATTTGTTGTGTATCCATGCTGAAAAAAAAACTATATAGAAATTAGAGAAAAATATCCATCATTTTACCTCTAGCGCTGTAAAATTGCCTCGTAGACATCTCACTCGCCGACCGCCTGTCAAATTGAGCTCCATTACGATTATGGGATGCGCTCTGCTAGTAACAATTGCAATACATTTAAAAAAATTGCCGTTCTAGTGTTTGCATTGGGTATCCCACAAGAGTCCGGCCACTGCCCCAGGCTCTGCGAATGCATATGGAAGATGGGCAAAAAAACGGTTCTGTGTGTCGGCGCCCAACTCACCGAAGTTCCTCAGAAACTCCACAAAGATACCCAAGTCAGTATCACAACCTCACGAAGAGAAATGCGATATATTAGAACGTAGTAGTGTAGAGTTCAACATAGGTAAAGGTTAAGGTAAATTTCATCTGACGCTCGCTCTATGTGCGTAATAAAACTAAAATGAAAATGTCGTCCTTGGACAACTTGTTATCGTCTCTGATAAGCTAATTACAATATTCTACATACAGCAACATAAATGAAAAACATAAGCTGTCATTTGTCGGACCATAAATTCGATTTTGGAACATTCATTACTACTCAATGTTGTTTGTTTACCTCTGTCGAGCCTGGTACTCATGAACGTATAACCTCCTGAAGTATCATTGTAAGTTAGCTACTTAACATATTCTAATATATTGTTCTACGCTCAGTCGTTACATACGCTTTTGAAACATCTGATTTTTAGCTTTCTGTAACAAACCGCGCTGCTGAGTCAGGGCGTACGGGACTCGATTCGATCAAATACTGGTAGACTAATGAAAGCTGAAAGGAAGTTTATTTATTATAATGTTACCTGAATGGTAGTGCAACGGTAACTTGCTTGCCTACTAAAGTTAGGGACTATGAGAGATTCCATGGAATGTTGCGTCTCGATTCGGGTAAACTTTATGGCAATTTATCTATCATAGCAGGCATGCGCTTACCCGTCATTTTCAAGACTAGAAAATCCCCTTTAAAACGGAAGCAACGAGTTCTTTATAGCGGAAAACAGTGCTCCGGTTCCGCAGTTAGCGAACATCAGTTACCAAACGACCTCCTCGGGCTGGACGAACTATCGCCTAAACTTAAAACTTACTTTCCTGATCGAAATCGACGGTTTACGTTATTTTTATGCAGCTTCTGAAACAATCGAACAACACCTTCGTGAAGCAAACTGAAGTAAAAACTTCGTGAAGTAAAATAAAGTTTTGTTTTAAAGAGCTCAAAAGATCATTTTTGAAATAGCTGATTTTTTGATAGCGGCCGCTTTAGAGAGGAAAATATTCCTTGGCAATTTCATCGTCTAAGTAGGCTCCAACGGTACGCTTTTTGCGAGACGTTTGCACCTTCTGTGTGTCTGGAACACCTGGTTTACTATTG
Source organism: Varroa jacobsoni (assembly GCF_002532875.2). Classification (NCBI taxonomy): domain Eukaryota; kingdom Metazoa; phylum Arthropoda; class Arachnida; order Mesostigmata; family Varroidae; genus Varroa; species Varroa jacobsoni. The sequence continues at coordinate 254,076 of NW_019214111.1, forward strand.
AGTTGATCTCCTCCGGGATCTTTGGTTGATACCATAATTAAACGAGTTTACATGTATCGAGATACCGCTCAACGGTTGCTATTAGTGTTTTATCGGAGAAGGGAACTAACGTTGTCTTTGATTTCTATTTATTGCTTGTCGAAGGTTCTAGATCTTTCCGGAAATATTCTTCAGACATTTGAGTCGCGGGAGTTCCAACGCCTTGGCTATACAAACTTGCAGCGGCTTTTTGCTTCACGCTGCGGTTTGGTCCATCTGGCAGACGAATCGCTTCAGGTAGTCATACAGTAAATACCTTCGAGACTAATATATGGCTGGATTGGCATGTTCGCTGGCACAGGGTGAAGAGACATGAGAAGACACCCTTACAACACGATGACTATCCGCTGTTCTGCCTATTCAAACTTTACCTGCACAAAGCGAATAAAATTTACCTTTATGGGCGTATCTTTAGACGCGGTGCCAATTCTATCACAATGTTCTATAGGTATTTCGATAATTTGATAACTTATAACGATATAATCAAAACTATATATATAAGATACTGGGGTTTAGGTTGGTAGATAAGCCTTTCAAAAAACCTAGGGGGCGCTACGTTATTATTGATACTATTGTCATCACCGCCATTTACTCACATACACCTCTGTTGGTTGTTGTCGGATGGCAGTTGCTGCATAATCTCGTCAACCTAGATCTCAGCGCGAATTTCCTCACCAGGGTGCCAACGCGAGCTTTGTCGGACTGCTTGGCCTTGCGGAAATTATCACTCAACAACAATCCCATCGAAGTTTTACATGACGATGCGTTTTTGGTGCGTATTATTCAGACTGTTTTAGTAGATAAGGCATCGCTTTATACAGCCAACGTATGTAAATCTTAGCAAATTTCCGATGTTCTCCCAGTGGCTTCTGCACACTAATATCTGATGATGGTAATTGTTGAAGCAACGATGAGCTTTCTTAGAATCGTTTGCCAATAGAATGATTAATTAAGGCTACTAATTAGGTTCAGCTTGTTAAATGATTTTTTTGCCTTTGGTATGCTGAGCTAAAATGTTGACAACGAATGCTCTAATGGGTTACTTTTTGTAATACCTTTTATTATTTATTTATTTATTTGTTAGTTACGAAAACGAGACAAAACGCCTGTGAACTTCATTCAGACGTTTAGCTACATAACAATCTATCGCTAAGAGCCGGCTTCTGTAGTACACAATTATATTTCGCTCAAGAAGAGCCTAGTGGGTGAATAATATGAAGCCTCTGGTTAAACCTAACCGTGCAGGTTGCCAGCGGGAGGGGCACAACGTTTCAATATATTGTTATGTTTTATCTGCTGTGACATGCACGTGTGCGACCGTTTCCGCTAAATATCAATCATCCGAACTAATCTGGGGGCGGAGTGCGCAGGTTTTTATTTATCGACCGTAGAATATGTCATTGCTGGCCCTTGTTTGGTTCAACTACATTTAGTTATATGCCATCTACTTTATCCTTTATACTAAGCGAAACAATCCCTAGTGCTAATGGAATTTGCCTTAAAAACCGTTCCTATTGAACTATAATGGATATATGATTAACAGACTGTTAATTAAGGTTGCGTGCCAGACTTCCACTCATTGTACGTTGCCTTCTACCACATATTAAAGAAACTGCTACTAATTTGCTTTTTTTTTTCCCTCAAATTTGCGTAAACTAAGCAGAAACTCGAGCCTTCGTTGCCTACTATCAGTAACTATATAAGTATCCGCGTCAAGTTATTACTCGAGTCCGTTAAACTACCGAAACCATGGATGCCTCGAACACGATCATACCACAATACATTCGTTCTTCTGCTTTCTGCCTGCAGTGCACTATATTCATCGAATGTTTTTTTTTTGACAATTTTCAAGATTGCATATAGCTGGTTAGTCAAAGGAAATTTAACAGTTCCCTGCCCTTTTTCCACGAGCACGACGCGGCAATATGAAGTTGATTTTATGCTCACTCAATTTTAGCTATATCTTGCAGCTGTTTTTTAACCCACATGTTTCAGTGACCCCAAAATAACAGTCTTATTTATTGTGACTCGGATTTGCGCAATTAAAAAATGTTGTTAGCTCGTTAAAAGTAAACTATTGAGCAAAATTGAAATAAACGTTTTTCATACCTTATATATAGCCAAATAAACACAGGATTTTAATCGATGACCGTGTACCATTTTTCTAGCATGATCTGTGTAATTTCTAGGCGAAAAGTAATTTTGTAGATCAAATCGCATTGGAATCAAATTAGCACTATCAAAGGAGTGACGCAGAGACCGAAACAGATGATAGCGTCACGCCGCAAGACTCGGCATGTACATTCGAATCCTGCCCTGTCCCTTTTTTGTCCTATTTTTATCAAGTAGCTCAAAATATACGTGATCGAACATTGTCGTGGTGGAAGACGAGACCTTCTCCGTCCACTATTTTCAATAGGTTTTTTTTCGGTGTTAAGCCTGTCAGTGTCAATTGTTTAGCCAGGCAGTAGCAACTCATCTTGTATGGTTCCTTTTGAATTCCACAAACCAATCGTCACTTCCTTTTACGTCAGTCTGGGCTTTGTCACAGCTTTTTTTCATCCTACTTTTTTTTATTTACACGTTATTACCGCATATAATCAACCACCTTATTTTTGGATCGAGTTCCTGTAAAATTTCGCAAAATGGAATAGGATTAAGGGAATTTTTTTCCCTCGGTTCTTGTGACGCCTGAACATCTGACTTTTTTAGTAGCCAGCTTTCTGCAAATAGTTTAGCGTAGGGCGTTTAGTTTTTTGTCAATAAAATGGCTGAATTTTTCCAATAATTCCATTCAATTTTTTTGTAATTGATCGACCACCACAGGAACATCTTTGATATATCAAAATTTATGAAAGGGCCATCCCCTTCGGTAAAGTATTTTTAGCATAAGTAACAGAATTTGTTTAATGGGTCCGAAAAACATCTGTGCCTTCATCATAATAGAAGCGAAAAAAGACCCATAGCGAAATATCGAAGAAATTTTACAGATATTTTACGTATACATTTTACTTTAACTACGAATAAAAGGATTTTTAACGTATATTGCTATCAAATAACATAAACGCTGACCCGGCGCGGGTCATACCACCTGATATATGTGACTCTGAGGCTAGCTAGCTGGAAAGATCGTCAATAATTTTCAATCAAATGAAGACAATTTAATTAATCAGTTAACCCACGTAACTACAGCGCCCTTGATCGATCATACAATATTCTTGACAACAATTATACCATCGTGGGGTAAGGAAACAAAGAAGATAGATGAGCTTCATCAAAGCCAAATACTGGCCAACCCCACTGAGGAAATGTTATACAGCTGCTTTATATGATGCTGACAATTATGCCTAACGCCTTGTTTCTGACTTGACAGTGTCAAAAGCTACAATTTTAGTCCCATAAGCATGAATCAATACGAAAACTCGTTGACCCCAATGCTTACTCGGCTAATATATAGTCCTGTTAAAACCGAACGCCATCATGAATGCAGTGACAACGGAACTATCTATTCCGTACACATATATACATATATAGCACGTCAGATTAAACCGAAAAATGGCTGCACTATTTGTGCTTAAATATACAATCAGAACGAATTAGAGTGTAGTGAACGAAGTTTACATTGTTGTATCGTACAGTCTATTGTAAAATAAAAGAAGGACATGTTTCAAAGGCTGTCTCTGCAGGTCCAATGAAATAACTAAATAATATATATATATATATAAAATGTCTTTTTAGGGTTTAGGCCGTCTAGGTACGCTCGTGCTAACCAGTTGCCAACTGAAAACGATCGATCCGCATGCGTTCCGAGGCCTTCGTCTTCTTGAATTCCTAAGGTTATCGCACAACTTTCTAACCAAAGTACCTCCTGAAGCATTCGCTCAGCATCTTTCAACTCAGCATCTACACGGAGTTGACCTTGAGGTAAGCATTGGCCCTTTATGTCTAGTTTTGCTAAGAATAATAGGTTAATTTTAATAACTAATTTCAAATATCAACGCTCCACCACTCAGTTAATACAAACAATATACGTCAAAATATATATATATATAATCAGACTAGTTTCTTTTGTTTGTCATCGTAACGAATACGATCTTAGAGTCATGATTCCTATTGGCTATTGATGACTATTAGTTCAGTGGCACTATTCAAAGATTAGAAAGATTTCCTCAAATATCGTTTAACAGCAAAACACATAGATTGGCGCTAAGGTATTCTCTAGGAAAAAGGGATGGACCTGTTCTCCTTGGGCTGAACATTGTTGTTACTTGAAAGTGTAGTGTGTTGCAATACCATTGTTGTACTTCAGTACGGCATGTACATCAGGGGAACATATCGTAGAGCTATGTTTAAACGATTTAGATATTCGATAATCTAGACAGTCGAACAACAAATCAATGACATCCTCTATACAATAGAAATGTGTAAACAAACAAAAAAAAACCTACACAATCTTACGTGTCTACCTGTTTTAGGAAAATCCCTGGATGTGCGACTGCAAGATGCGGCAAGTTCGACAATGGATGTCAAATAACAATATTCCATTACCACTGCCACCGAAGTGCGCGCAGCCTTCGAGGTTACAAGGTAGATTATTTCTTTATCTATTTGTATATGTTCGACATTAGCTCGTCCGTCTATTCGATATGGTGCAATATCCACCTTGTACCTCTCATAGTCACGCTCGAACTACTAGTTATTGAGCTACACTCAATTAGATAATTTCTGTCGTGTTTTCAAAGCTTATAGGCCTTCAGCCTAGTTATTCAAACTTTCAAATACTTTCAATGGGTGTTCCACCGCTTTTCACGTTCAATCGTCCATTACCCGCTTCTTTTAAATGGCCATATATTTACAATCCTTGTTCATAATTTTCCTCCATTGCCTCGGGCACGTAGGACTGCGGTCCCAGCCATTGCAATAACGATTTCAAGACCGAAACTGATGTAAAGATCGGCTAGAAAGTGTTCGCCGGCATCAGTGTCAGCGTTGTCGTAGTCGTTCCGAAAGTTTTACTTTCCTTGTGCCACGGAGAACGAAAGTTGAAGAGGAGAGAGGTAAAGAAAATATAGGGGGGGTACAAAGAGGAGAAGAGAAGGGGTGTAGACCATGGCCTACGGCGTTATACAACACAGCAGCCCGTAAACTAAACCTTCTCCCCGTGTCGTGCTTTGCCATTGTATCGCACTACTCTTATTTCCCTTTTGGCTTTCCACCAACTTTCGCTACTTTTTTTTGCCTGCTGTTGCAGTAGTTTTGCACACCCTTATGTACATGCAAGGTGAAGATAACTAGGGTACCACATATTATAGGCAATGGAGAGGGTAAACAATACAATTGATCGACGAGAAGATGCGCGTATGGGTCTACGGGTAAGACTATGTAGGCTAAACTTTACCGATGGTAAATTCAGACCTGTGATGAGCCCCGTGGCGATCTTTCGATCGACTAGTGAATCTAGTGAGGTTGGTGGATTTCATCGGTTTCGCTGATGAGTTGCGGTATAATACAGTGGATTGGCGGACGGACTGTGGTGCGTACTTTCAATACAATATTGATGCCTGATGCACATCGACGCTTTGATAATGTAGTCGATTGGTCAGATATTAAAGGCTAGCCGTGCCTGTTGTTCTACCTTGCAATGAGTGAGATAAACGGTCATGAAACAGCACTTGCTGCTGACATACAACTGATCCTAGTTACAGCATTGCATTACTTCATTTGGGAGGCTCAGTTTCGTCCATTTTCTAGCGAGATACCGATGTTCACCAAACACAGAATCAAAACTGCTATAGTTTACGTCGGTTTGAACGTTCCGCCATATATATATATATATATATATATTTACGTTAAGATAAATGTCATCATACTTGTACATATACATGTTGTAAGACATGGAGCAGAATCTTCGTATCGTCGGTGGTAATTGTAAAGTATCTGCGTTTTTTTCCTAGTTATTGGCGTATAGAGCGACATGAGTATAGATAGGTCGCTAATATAGTTTAAGGCAAACATTATCGTCGTTTTCAGGCTCCAAATGAAAATAAAGGTCAGTCGACAACAGGCGCGAGAGAAACGAGCAGCGCGTTAAGAATCGTATATTGTATTACATATATTCGGAGATTGCTATTCAGAGTAAACCAGTCCGTAGGCTGTAACGACCTAATTCTACTCAGTTTGAATTACAGTGTATTATTGACCCGTTAAAAAGTGTTCCGTTTGTTTTTCCCCATACATGATTGATTTAAATCGAATTCCTTTAAGTATTAGCGTCTGCTGAACGCAGCAAAGGGAGATACGCAACAGAACTATGACTTGGTAACTTCTGTCAGTGTACCTGTCCATAAATGCTCAATATTGCCTCATACTGCCGGCCCTTCCCAACACGAAACGAGATGTCCTTACGCTTGCTTTGTTTGACCGTACTAGATATGAGCAGCTAACGATTCGTTAGGGATAGAATTTTCAAATGAACTCATTTTTCAATAATGGTAACGTTTCAGAGTTTCCTCAGTAGTTATTTACATAGCTTGACTTTGTTTCTTGCCGCAGGTATTTCGTGGCAAGCTCTAGACTTTGACGATTTCGCGTGCCCACCCGAGTTAGCAGCGATGGACGCCTCGGTTACCGCCTCGGAAGGTGATAATGCAACTCTCCGTTGCGAGATTGACTCTCAGTCGCCGGCTGACATCCGGTGGTCGATCAGGGGCCGGCAAATACGAAACATGACAATGATGTCGTTCGGCAACCAAATGTACGTTGTCCAGGAGAAGTATATTTCCGCTGTTGGATTCAACTTCAAATCCAGTGTCCTCACGATTGTCAACGTAATGCCAAAGGACGGCGGTCCCTACAGTTGTGAGGCGATTAATCGTGCCGGCAACGTATCGGCTTCTATGACGCTCATCGTTCATCCACGTGCCGAAGCGTCCGTTGTTCTCATAGCTTCAGTTGAAATCGGCGGAGTCGTTATTGGAGTCTTGTTGACCATCGTTGTTCTCGTAGGTTCCGTCTGCCTGGTCATGCAGCAATATTCGCAGTACTGTGAAGAACGCGATGCTCTTGAGGCGGCCATTCCGGGAAAAAAGCAAAATGGCATGACCACCCTTCCTGACACGGGGACGGATCGCGCAGGCCAGCGTTTTGCTGCTGAAACAAACGATGCGTTTTACAAATCTTCTAATCGAGCCCAATCGCCTCCATCATCGAACATGAAGGAAAAGCCATGCTACGAGACGATTGTCACTGTCCAAAAGAACAACACCATTGACTGGACGACAATCCCGACGTCTGTCCTTACGGAACCCACAATCAAAACTGGCATAGGTACTGTAGCGTCGATCGTTCTATCGTCGGCAGGATGTCAACAATCTCCTGAAGTTAGCACAGAAAGCGTTCCTCCAACGATACGATCAGGCGCGGCGTCGTCACTCGCTCCTGCTCGATTATGTTACCATACGAATGTCGAAACTCCGATCAACCCAGAAGATGGAGGACATAATCGCAGTACCGACGGTAATTGTAGTACTAGCTATAGCAGTTTGATTAGCCATAGCAATTATGCGACTTGTAAAACTGCAACGTCGTTGACGGGAGTCACTTCACATGTAGGGACGCCGTTGACGTCTACCGAGCTGTTGACCACAATAGGCTCATCGATTTGCAGTGCTAGCCATTATAGCCATCATCATATCGATATGCTCCTTCCAAATCCGGAAAATTTTTCCCACAGTACGCCTGTTCACTATCATGATAAAGACGGGACTATTCACATATATCAAAGCGGCCTAGAAGGTAATAGGCAGTTAACAGGTAATGTGGTTTTAACTAATCTTCTGCACCAGTCCGCCTTAGCATATGTAGCTGCATCGTCTTCGGAAGAACCCATCGAAGATGGCGCCGGCGGCGAAAAGAAGACGTTTGATCGCACGACCACTGCTAGCAGACTCGTGAAGGCCATAGTTAGTGAACTCGAAGAGCGGATCGCTGACCGTATCACTGAACACCTTCGAAAAACTGCCGTCGCCACCAATGAAAACCTCAACGAAAGCAGCGCAGTTCCGTTGCCAGCAGCAAAGGCATGTCATAGCAATATAAGTAGCTCTACTACCTATAATTGTGACAATACCAGTGGAACAGCTATTGATGTAGCCTATTTGGGCCAATCGCGGACCTATCACGCGGCACGGGGAGAAACACAGCCGCATGCGTTCTCATTGGTGCCAGCGGTCGGAAACAGTCTTGAGCGTTACCGGGTTGGTTCATCAACGGGAAAAAGCTCAATAACGGCATGCAACGTGTCGACTAGTTTGGTTCAGGGGTCAGTACCTCCGAGATCAGTGGCTGAAAGGGCAATCGAAATCGCTGGGCCACGTCGTGGAAACGTCAACTTCGAAGCTCTGTTAAGACAAAGAGCATCGAGAGACAGTCCCGACGAAGGCCTCGGTGACGAGGTGCGCGAAGATGATAGCCACCGAAACAAGGACATGCATGGAGCCCCTTACTGCTGAGCCAGTTTTCAATGCGTAGTTTGTATCGCTTCCTGTGTGAGAAGCTATAAAATAGACACAAGAGGCTAGAGAAACGTTCGTCATAGGAATGGGACGGTAACATCATATAATCGCCCTTACGCGTACGATCTGACGTTTATCAGTACTATTTTCAATTGATTTTTCCATCAACACTAGCAGTAAGCGATACGAGTCAGAACTTTCGCCCGATCATCATCTTATGAAAGTCAAATTTACTCGAGAACTGTGCGCGTGCGAGTTGGTACGTGAAACGATCAGTCACACGACTATATTTATTGGTCATATATTAATCAATGTCTGATCAAGGACCTCACTACCTTTTACCTTAGTAGCAGTTTAAACTCTTCACATGGACTCAATTTACAGAACGATCAAAAATGACTACTTTCATAAATATAAAATATGCACCTCAAATATAGATTTGCATTTAGTTACTACCATAAACATAACAGTTCCCGACCATTATCTGCTCGACGATCTTCAATGTTTCGAATAGTTCTATTGCTTTTATTACTACCCAACGCTTGGTTCGTAAACATCCCCAAACGAACATTTAGAATAATAATGCGTAGACATAATTCAATCAGAGCTACCTATTCGTACTGAAGAAGTTATCCAACCTTAGGGCCTTGACCTCCCACGGCGCCACGCATCACTAGAATACCTCTGTTTCTCTTTTGATAAACTGATGATGCTTGCACGGCCTACTGGCCGGGAAGTGGGGTCTCTCTGGTTGTCGACAGAATCATAGCGGTTGAAAATATATCGTCATTCGGCTAACGCGAGTGCGTTGACCGCCACGCGACACCTTGATCGAAACACATGTAACGTCCTCAAATAATTTTCAGATAAATTAACATTATCATTACATAAATACACCAAGCAAAGCGTCTGTGATCTGTATGTTGGATATGTGTAGGGCATAGGTAAAATTTGCCTTGTTCGAGCAACACTTACGTGTCGGATCACGGACATCCGATGATTCAGAAGGCAAGGGGTGGCATAATGACTCATCAGTCACCGATGCGACTCGACGGGTCATAGACCGAAAGTAATAGTGGGAGCGGTTTGCTTGAATGAAAAAGAGGAAAAACAGAAAGGATCGATGTGTGGTACGCCGTGGTAACGTGTAATGGTTAGCGTTAAACGTCAAAGAACAAGAGTTTACTGACAAAGTTTATAAAATGATATGAAACTGATCAGAAACGGACTAAAAAAGTGAAGGACTACTGCAGTAGTCAGTAGCTGTTGGTGTCATTCATTTTTAAAGTTAAACGAATACGATAGCAGCTACGCAAAGGTCCTGTTATCTAAACCTCTTGAGTACGCACCCCTTGAGTACGCTATATACACTTTAGCTTAGGCCATAGGATAGCGTATGGCTGTCAAGTTGCACTAAGGCATTTCTTGTATACCATTATCATTATATGTATGTTACCCGATTAGTTTCCTTATTTTACAACTGGACATTATCCACGAGCATACATCACAAACAAGCCTATTACCGGTTCTAATTAAGGCCGACAGCGTACAACTAGAAAGGATATGATCACTCGAAATCATTGACATTAGTACAGAGGCAAAGAACTTCAGGCAACAAGCTAACATGCTGAATGGACTGAAACAATAAGGGCAAGCCCGAAAGAAAATATCGCTATTTTATTAGTTTTACAGTTCGTAGAAATCGACATCACTACAGTTATTTTACGTATCGAACCCATTGTATCTTTTTTTTCCTATTAATCTAGACGATACCCCCTCATACACCCCTAATGAGGACACTTTAGGCCGTCGTCGTACCCTGGATCTGCGGGGGTCTTGTAACCTCCGCTGAATTTTCTCTGTGTAAACACGCAGTACCAAGAGTCCGGCTGCTGGGGCGATCATGTTAACCCAATAACCCAACATATTTTCTATGTGTACATAATAATCAATGTAATGCAATGTAATTAACTGGGAAGAGAATACACACGAACTACGAACGTGTGAACACACACAGGTCAGCAATGCTATAACTACTGATAGTAGTAGAGACGTATCAAGTCGTTGTCCTATTCGAAGTTAGCTCTGTTTTTTTCATCAAGTTAGGGCCATTTGTGCTAAGGCGTAAAACAGAACAAAGTCCAATGTAGTAATTTAACCGTTCGAGAAAAGACAATTCGACTTCCTGCTCTCTATACTTAGACACTGATCTTTTCAAATCGTGCACGTGCATTGCAAAAAGGAAATTCTGATGACGTTTTTGCTATTATTACAACTACAAATTTTTGAGGCATCTATGAGGTATATAGAAGCAATTGGTTGTTATACATGATATGTGCATGTGTGCAGATGATGGTGTTGATAAAGATATGGGACTCGATAATAAAAAGGAAAACTTGAAGCCCCAAAACTTGAGTACTTCTGTCCGTATTGGGTATTCATTTTTGCCGAAACTTTTGCCGACCCAATCAGTGTTTCACTCATTTGATTATAAAAGAAAAATCATCTCTTAGATACAAGCCGCTGCACGCTTGCCCCGTAAGCTGAAGACGTACCTTCAAGGCGCGAAAGCATATCCATATAGAATTGGCTAATTTGATACTCATTTACGTTCAGATGTGTCTAGTAGATTCCAGACTGCAAACGGTTTGTATATACGTAGGGTAAGACAAAAACAGGCCTACAGTGGAAAAACACTTGACCAAACATGGGTCTACAAGTGTGAAAAAAAAAACAGGTCTAGCTCGAACTCTCTACCTTCTGCCCCAAAAGAAAATCTACTTTCCACAGCTTTTGTTACTGTATGCCTAATTTTGTCCGATCCTATGCATATATTATGGATGTCGACAAAGTAGCCTACGTTAGTACGGGCACCTCTAGTATGTGTAAGTAGGTCCCACTATGAAAGAGAAGAACACGATGTTTAATAAATGCAAAGGAACAGGACATTGCTTTGGAATATATTATATAAAAGTAGGATAGATGAGTATAAAATATTAAATAAAGTCGTTAAAGTTCATGTTCAAATTAATGAGAGAGCAACACGTACTCAATTTACTAAATGCGACTTAAGTAAATTAAATTTACTATAACTTCATTGCAATTACAGCAATGTGTACAATATTGTATGTATTATAATTATATTAATCATTATGTATGTATTATAATAATAATAACAAATGTATAATAATTGCACGTAATAAACTAATCAGCTGTTTAATATATTTCAGCTTTATAACAGTTTGCCGCCATGCAGTAACATACTTGTTTAAATCACAAAATTGAATTGACGATTTCCGTTAAGCTAACAATGAGATCTTCAAGCGGAGCATTTCTATCTAACAAGACTTTGAGTTTTTTTAAGGACTCAAACGAGTTCCAGGATATGAAATAAAGATCTATTATTTGCATAACGCAAAAGTGCAGGTGTCAGAATGTTGTCACATTTTCTTCACGACCGTGAGTCTTACGACAAAGATGACGCACAAAGAACGTCAGAATCAGACTGGCGGGGAAACTTACAAAAAACATCCGGATAATATGGACGACTTTGCATTTTTCCTTCCCCATTTATAAAACGTCTCTCATCTGCTTTGACAGACATACGCTGCGGGAAAACATTTTTCAGCGTCCCTTACATGCAGATTCTAGAGACCCAAATATGAATTTTGAAAACATCCTGTCGCCTTAAGAGCCCACGACAAGAGATGGCCGGTCACCTGTACACGAAGAATTTCCCCTTCAAAGAAACAACAACGCTTATCTTAGGCTTTTTCTTCTCTACCGAATGGTCATAGCTCTGAATAGCTTGCTGAAAAACTATCAAAAGCATCTACACAAGTACAGAACCATATAGCTATCCATCGTTGCCGCAAACTTGAAAATCACTCCCTGATTTTACTACAGTTATTGGCGGCAATAACGATGACAGCTTCGAAAAGCGTCGATTTGATACGTTAAAGCTAACAGTTGTCTTTGTGATTTTTTGCGAATCGGGTGACGACGGCATTCCCAGCTTGGGTCATACCTTCTGGAGATCGACAAAAAAGAATTGACCACAAGAGGAAAACAGAGACTTCCTGCAACAAAAAAAAAAAAGCGCTCGCGTTGTATGTACTGTGTAGCTTTATTGGAACTTCGGTTGAAACTAATGTTACTGCATTGCCTCACACAGCGTAGGTAATCCAGTCGAACTGTCCATACCATTGTATGCTTACTCATGAATATCTGTGTTACAATTAGGTGAAAGTTTCGTTCCCCTCCACTCGGTGCTACTTCTTCGCTTGCTACTCTAATTTGACTTAGATATCATTGAAAAATTAGAATATCGAATAAAATGCTCGACTCGATCCTTCAGTGGCCTGCTGCCTATTAACATATGAATAATACAATTGTATCTTTGAAATAAGAATTATTGAAAAAAAAAAAAAAAAAAGTCTTCAAGCCTCCGTGCTTGTCAACATTACAAGAATGGCCAAAAGACAGAACGCCATATTGGCTATCCAGAACACTCTGAACGTCTATTATTACCTAGCAAATTATCACAATATGCACATCAAAACGTTACCAAACGCTTCACCGTCAGACAACGTTCTCCTATTCAAATAGACCATGGCATCCATCTAGAAAATGCTAGACAATTAATGTAAAATATGATGACAACGCCGTTATCCTCGAAAACAACGAACACAGCGACAGCTACGGCCATAGATGGCGAGTCACATCAGGTACGTAACTTATACGTTCGCCCGATGATTTATCAAACTGTCAAGATAGCTATACCAATAAGTCTGTGTCTTTGTATGAGCAAGGGTAACTAAGGCGTGAGCTGCCTCCCTCTGGCAAATCGAAATAAAATAAAGAATGAACCGAAGAATACCGACCGTGTTCGCCCATTGTTCCGCTTAAGCCTAGTTATTTACTCCTCTTTCGCTTCACGACGGCTCGATCCCTTCAGTCTTTCCCCTACGATAGACTTCAAGCCAGGCCGCTTTGACGATCGATGGAGCGGACAACGCAACTCTCATCCCTAGCTTGATGACAATAGTAACAACACAGGATAAACAGAAGGCAGTGATTGTCCGCTCATTGCAGTAGGGGGCTAATGCAAACTTGCTAAGAGTACTGAACGCGGCTTGACGACTGAAGTCGCCAATGTCGAAAACACGAAGCTGACGACCAGACACGTTTCGCTAATTGAACTAAAATACCAGGATAGGGCAGCTCACAATGATTCAAGCCTATTTCTTTCGCTGCCTTAATTTTACGATTAAAAACGTGAGGAGAAGGTGAAAAGACGACAGTCAAACAATAGGTCCTTTAGAGTGGGTTTTTTGTAGGGATGACATTTAGCATTGATGAAGCTCGACACATCTGCCTAGTCCTGTCATAGGCTCGAAAACCAGTGTGGTTCAAAAACTGACCCGCGACCAAATCGCGTACGTTGTCGAGGCAACAACGTCTGAGATTGCTTCCAACAAGTGATTCATGTAGTAGCAAACAAAATATAATGGGGCGCGAAAGTTTTTTTCAGGACACGGCTACAGGACATGAACGCATCATTTTATCTGGCATAGTTTGACCTTGTCCACGGCTATATCTATTTACAAGAGAAGCACCTCATATGGACGTTGGAAGTATTATCGCGGGATCCATGACGTCGCTGGTTTTTGCAGTCAGACTGATAAGCCTTATTATCGACGTTTGCATGTTTCGATTTGATAAAAACAATAATAGAAAATATTTACATACAAATTGCCATTGGGCGGATATTATCAGATGTTATGCATTGCATAAGTTAGGATGGGATTCAGTTTGTTTCAAGATTCACCTCCATAAACTCGGAAGTATATAACGGATGCGAGGTTAAATCCGGCGGAAGAAAATAATGTCTTTCATGCTTGCGAACGCGAAGTAGTTAGCCAAACTAGACCCAGTCTGCATAAGGCCGTTTTCAGCGTGTGGGTCCTGCCCAAAATTATCTCGAACCAATGTTTATCCTCCACTTAACTTGTTTTTCTAGATGCGAGCGGTTTCATTGGCTTTCCCAACGAAAAGTAGTATCTACCATGACAGAAGAGAGAGATTTCCGATTCCATCAAAGGTCTGTGATTGTGCACTTCACTAAAGCACTAGACATTTTGTTACTATTCGGGCCGTTTCGATGCATTTAGGGGAACTCATGAGTAGTTTCCAACAACCGCGCCCCGCTGATCCTGGCGAGCACCGCGGTCCATGCATTGAGGTCCATTGCACTTAGCCGTAAACCGTAAGTTTGTGCTGGCCGATGTAACCATGCGTCTATTGCGCAACAGGAATGCCTCAGGGATTATTATGTTAGGGAAATATTAATGACAGCATGCAAAACGGCACTGCTAATTAACGATCCCAAACGTTAGGTACGGCGCTACATGCGCTTTCAAAGGCCATTGGCAAACGGGCAACAGATTAACCAAAGTGGTCACAACAGAAAAAGCAGACCTTTACACGACAAGGTAAGAAGATTTCTGAAGACAGATAGTAAATAAATGTGTAAAATACTTAGTACTGGTTATTCAGTGTCCAGGCTGGTTCGCGTAAAATAAGTACAAAAAAATCCCTTGCGCTCAATTTTCAAACGTAATCTCAAAAGTAATCAAACGTTTTCCCTGTTCATGGCTCAACCAGACGATGTATATTTGTGTTATTATATATAT